>NC_136061.1:1856867900-1857165919 GCF_964261635.1 Lissotriton helveticus | reverse complement strand
AATGTACCTGAGGCCGCACCGGCACGTGATGAGGTACACCAGGTTGGACGAATTGCAATTTGTGAACTGGCGCTGTATCCAGGTTTTGCCGTTTTCCAGGGCCAGTGTCTTAGAGGGGGAGGTCAGGTGGCAGACGCTGCAGTTGTTGCAAGGTTGATGGCCAGTCATTTTTGGTAGGCCCCAGGCGTTCAGGATCGTGTTGTCTGTCGGACGGGGGCTTGTTCTTGGTCTAGTAGACACCAATTGGTCTTTTAGATTCTTTGCTCTTTTGTAAGCGAAATGTGGGGTCTCCCAGTCTCTTGTTCCTGAATTGATGATCTTCCAGTTTTTGCGGATTATGTTGGACACTTGATTTGAGGCGGTGTTATAGGTGGTAACACATGTCAGAATTGGTGTTTCAGGTGGTTTGATGCTGGTTTCCAAAAGTGCCTCTCTATTCTGATTCCGCGCTCTTTTGCAGGTCTAGGAGATAATTCTGGTGGGGTAGCCACGGTCCTCAAGTTTGTGGACTAGTGCTTTGGACTGTGATTTGTAATCTTGAATCTTACTGCAATTGCGTCGTATGTGCAAAAATTGACTGAAGGGTACGTTTTCCCTAAGCGGTCTGGGGTGGAAACTATCAAATCTGAGTAAGGAATTCCGTGATGTTGGTTTGTAATGTGTGGTGGTTGTCAGGCCACTCTGTTCTGCTCTGATGTTGAGGTCCAGAAAGGCGAGTTCGGTGGGGCTGCTTGTGCAGGTAAACCGAAGATAGGTGTCACGGTTATTGATCCATGTCAGGAAGTTTCTCAACGTTTCTTCATTTCCCTCCCAGATGATGAAAATGTCGTCGATGTAGCGACGCCAGGTTACGATGTTTGCTGAGTAGGGGTTGGTTGGTGCCTCGATGTGGGTCCGTTCAAAATGATGAACATAAAGCCCCGCCACGCTTGGGGCAAAAACACTCCCCATAGAGGTTCCGTTAGTCTGGAGAAAAAACTTGCCCTCATACTCAAAATAGTTTTCTTTCAAAGCAAGGGCAGCACAGTCAAGGATGAAGTATCGGGGGGTACGATGTTGCCAGGTATTCTCCATCAGGACATCATGTAGTACTTGTAAGGTGGCATCCTGGGGTAAGCTTGTATATAAGCTCTCTGTCCAATCCGACAAGGAGTTGTGTTTCCGGGTTGAAGCAGGTGTCTTTGATGATGTTCAGGAGATGTTTTGTGTCCTGGATGTAGGACGGTGTCTTCTGGACCAGAGGATTAATATAGAAGTCACAGAAACGTGATAATGGTTCGAGAAGAGATTGGATGCCTGACACGATCGGTCTGCCTGGGGGCGGGATGACCCCTTTGTGCACCTTGGGTACTGTGTAAAAATAGGGTACTTTGGCATTTTGTGTGCAGAGGTAATCCGCCTCTTGTTTGGATATGTATTCTGCATCGCTGGCATCTTTGATAAGCTGGTTAATTCTCTTTTGTAGTTCTTCAGTAGGGTCTTTTTATATGCATTTGTAATTCCGTGTGTCACTCAGGAGTCTGCGGCATTCTGTATCGTAGTCGCTTTTATTCATGACCACAATTCCACCCCCTTTGTCCCCTGGTTTGATGATGCGGGTGGGATCATTTTGTAAGCGCTTAATGATCTCCCGGTCCTGGTGGGAGAGGTTGTTGAACATGTTTTTGGGTTGTAATTTATCTATTTCTGAGTAGACTGCAAGTTCGAATGTGGTGATTTCTGCTGGCATGCTGGCTGGTGGGGGGATGAAATTGGACTTCAATCTCAGGCCTGTTTCATTGACGTTCTCAGTATTGTTGCCAGTTTTCTCCTGTTTTTCGAAAAAGGCTTTCAGCTTGAGTTTCCTAAAGAACTCGGCTAGCTCCACATGGAGTTTGAAGGTACCCAGTCTGGTAGTGGGGACAAAGGAAAGTTCTTTGTTGAGGACGGCAGTCTCCTCATTAGTTAGTGGCACATCTGAGATGTTGAATACCAGGGGGCTGCTGGTATGTGGTGTTGTTATTTGCTGGGTCCTGCTTGTTCCCAGGATTTGTTCCGTGTGTTGGAGCTCTCCGGGTCTTCTTCTGTTGCCCACTGCACTTGTTGGGGGGTTCCTTCTCTTGCCACGTGGTCTGCGGCCTTGGCCTAAAAAAGGATATCTCTGGTTTTGGCTGTTTTGATAGTAAGGCATCTGTCCCGGGGCATAAAAGGGCGGATACCCGAAGTATGGTGGTGGTATTGGTCCAAAAGGTGGTTGCCCAAAGTTATGATGTTGTGGGGCCCCTTGCCAGGGTTGCTGCCAATGTTGGCCCCTACGTCCTCTTCCTCTGGGTTTGGTGTATCCTGCGCTAGAATCACTTGAGACAGAGCTGCTGTCTCCTGAGCTATCTGCGCCTCTTGTAGGTGCAGTGTAGTCGTCATCAGCATAGGGGTAGGTCTTAGAATAGCTGAATTTCTTGAGATCTTTTTCAAATTTCTTGATTTTGGTTTGTGTAAGGTATTCTTTATATTCAGCCATTTCACAGTTTTGATCATCCAGTTTTTTCTTGTAACCCGTGAATGTGGTTCTAAAATGGGTCTCTGTCGCCTGCATTTCTATGATCACAGCATCCGAAAGGCGTTTTGCAGTCTTTATAATTAGTATGAGCCAGTCCCTGGTGCAGTGCCAGGCAATCTGTGCCCAATCCTTTCTGAAGGTGACGTCATCAAGGAAGATTCTGGGTGCGTTGGTGACCAGAAGTCCTTTCGGTGCTGTGTTAGTGCGAAGGTATTGTGCGAGGATGACACCATGTAAGATCGTTCGTATCCTGTTCCGTTTTTTCTCAGTGAGAGTGTCCCAGTCTGTAGTCTGTGCTATGGTCGTGGCTGTGTTGAAATCTGCCAGGAGAGAGGGGTCAGCGAGGATTTCACTGACATCATCCTCAGTGAAGGTTAGGCCTGTATTTTCTGCCATATCGTATAGGTAAGTATCTCTCGCAGCTGTGCGCTGCCAAGTATCAGCAAATCAATATGGAGAGAGAGGACTAGATAGGCTAGTCCGGATCCCCTAGTTTATATGTACTATCAAGAAAGGACTAGCTTAGTTGTGTTGAGAGACTCAGTGGGTACGTATGTCGGCAAACCAATTGGTTTGATTATAAAGCCCTCTCCCACCAACCTAGTTGGTGGCATGCTTCATCATCGGGCCCACCACAGTGACGCCGAATGTGTCCCGGGTGTGCTGCGACTCCAGATTACTGAGGAGCTGGTATACTTGCTGAGTGCGCTGTGTTGTGGGAATGATTTAAAAGCTATGCAGTGGGTCCAACACGTACCCACTGAGTCTCTCAACACAACTAAGCGAGACGGTACCAATAGCATACAAATCACACTTGTACACACACGCTGAAATGAAATTCACTTCAACAGAAAAGATTCTGACAGCGGTTCAGACTACTGTAGCAAAAGAAAGAGCCCTCGCACAGGGTAAACGCATTAAAATTGTTACACCTATACCTGCCTTAGAGGCAGTGACAAAAGCAAGCATTCCAAATGGGGTTAATTCTCTTGCTGCAACAGACGTTGAATACGTTTTTGACCCGTATTTAAAAACACAAAAATTCCTGCAATACGAATTAGAATGTCCTCTGCCGACTGAAATTCTGCCACTTGAACATTACGGCTGTATAATATATACATATGGTTCAGCGCAACCAGCAATTGGGCGTAAACAGGCCTATAGTGCTGCGTGCGCGATTGTTAAAGGTCGCTGGCGCGAAGGTAAATTTAGACTTATGGTCACTAAAACTCAATCACTCGGGGACTGTACAGCTCAGCGAGCTGAACTACAGGCTTTCAAGATGGCGCTTGAAAATACAGATCGCGAATTCCCCACACTCATAGTGTGCAATTCGTATTACTGCGTCCAGTCTTACAATGAATATTTGCAGAACTGGGTTCAGAACGGCTTCAAAGACACTAAAGGTGGCACGATTAAGCATAAACTAATATGGGAACAAGTAGTTCTTTTGCAAAAAGACCTACAAAAGACTCACATGATTCATACACTGAGTCATCAGCGTGATGGCGTTCACGTTGAAGGGAATTCATTGGCTGTCGAAGCCGCAAAGGCTATGCAAACGGCTTCCGTAGCTGTAAAAACTCTTTTAAAAACGAAAATAGACGGTGAAACAATGCTAGCAGTCAAAGCCTCAATGGAAGGTAGCTATGCAGTGCTGCCTCTAAACTATCCACTCACGTATACATACATAATTGATGCAAACTCCGTTCCTTTTGCTTGAATCCCTGGAATGGGGGACAGAGTAATACCAAACAGGAACAAGAGAGGTGCTTTGGTTCACGAAGCACATATGGGAGAGGGTCTGAGACATCAAGGGATGAAAGGGATCAAAGGGAGAACAGAACAGTATCAATTGATCTGGTAAAACCACATCATGTGGCCGATAATAAGTAGTAGGCCAGTGGATTCCCAAGAAGTAGCAGACGACCAAATCTGGCTACTATTCAAGAGGTTCAAACTGAAAGACTTCTCACCTTTGATAAACCTGCAGTGAGAAAAGAAGGACTTTGCAACACAGCAATGGAACTCGTCCCTCTTGATACCCAAATATCAGTTCGTCAAGGGATCTTAGAATCTCTAATAGAATTAGAAGAGATGTACCGGTGGCCAGGAATGAGCGTCGAAGTTTACAAATTCGGAATTAACTGTGACACCTGTTACAAAGATCGTAGCTTCGAAAACCACCATGTACCTGACTACAGTATAGCCAGCCCAGTCCAGACACCATTGTTAGACAGCACCAGGCTTTCTACACGCAGAAGTCGCCATAGACATACGCGGTCCCACAAATATTAAGACAAGATTCATTTGGATGTGGCCCCAGCGCTCGGTTGACGCCAGAACTGTTATAAAAGATTTGGGAGTCTTTATCGGCACATACGCAATCGGCACGCTACATTCTGACCAAGGTCCTGTGTTTAGCTCTCGAGCTTACAAGGAGGCCATGGCCAGCTTGGGCGTTGCATTGCGGTTTTCGAGTCCCTTCCACTCTGAGGGAAATGCGGTAGTGGAAAGGAAAAAAACGTGACATAAAGCAATCTATAACAGCTAGGGTATTAGGTTAAGGTGACAGGTGGGTCAAACATCTAAATAGTTTCCAAAGAAGTCTTAATAGTCTGCCAAGAAATTCTCTGGGGGGAATCACTCCATATGAATTAATATTTGGTACTAGAATGCTTATCCAGGACCTTGATCGTCGCACTTAAAGGGTGGAAGAGAAACCCTTTGATATCAAAGACTGTTTGGCTGTTTTACAGGACTTAAATGAAACAAGAAGAAGTCTGGCTAACACAACACAAAAGCCAACGACCACTGAAGAAAAGCCACCTGTCCCAGCAAGACCTGTCTGGATTCCAAAGATTGGGGATCTAGTCAGGGAAAAGATCGAGGTGAAGAAGGAATTTGGGCCTTCTTATAGAAAAGCAGTACCTGTCTTAGCAATTCTTGGAACAAGATCAGTGTTACTACCGCCGCTTGTTGGAAAAAGGGAGAACAGAACAGTATCAATTGATCTGGTAAAACCACATCATGTGGCCGATAATAAGTAGTAGGCCCAGTGGACTCCCAAGAAGTAGCAGACAATCAAATCTGGCTACTATTCAAGAGGTTCAAACTGAAAGACTTATCACCTTTGATAAACCTGCAGTGAGAAAAGAAGGACTTTGCAACACAGCAATGGAGCTCGTCCCTCTTGATACCCAAATATCAGTCCATCAAGAAACTCCTGTCTACAATTATGTAGCATCTGACTATACAAACATGTCAAAGGAGAAAGCAATTCCAGTTATTTCGACAAATCCGGATGCGATGCCAACAATTGACAGAACTGCCTCTGGCTATTTTATCAACTTCGATAATTTTTCTGAGGATCCCAGTGAACCTGAAACAACGCCAGTTGATAAAACTTTAAAAGGAAAAATAACAGAACTCTTTCATCAACTTGAGAAAACATATCTGCTTTCATCATGGGTTGAATTTTGGATAGGATTAGGTGTACTTTTTCTACTACTATGGCTCATCCTTGTATTAAGTTTGGGACGAATGATAGATGGATAATATAGTACAATGGACACAGCAAGTAAGAACATCAACTTACTCCTGCAACCTTACAAGTCATCTCATCGTGAGCAAAGAGACCTGTCATCAGTAAACATTACAGCTGTTCCTATACCTGGTGGTATAGCATGGGACTCGACTGACTATGACATTTATGGCCCGGTTTAATTTTTCTTTAAGTGATTTTGTTTCATCAAGCACCTTTTCAGATGATTGGGAGTTTGAAACTGTTAATAATATGATGTCAGACTTAGAAATGTCAGCAAAATTTCAAAAACATGCACACTTAGAAGGTTCAACAAGTTATGAAGAACTGTATTGTTATAATCATTTTGGTCACCATTATTTGCACAAATCTGTAAATCTTAGAAATGTTTTTTCTTATAATCAATGGGAACATTGTCCAACGCCACCAAAAGACAGCTCTAAAACATTTTTTGAGAAATTTCAATACTTCTCAGGTTTTAATGTGACAAATCCAGAAACATTTTATTTTAAAAATACAAATAAGACAGGAATGAAAACGATGTTGACCAATACTAAACAAATTTATTCTGCAAACTGTTATGCAAAGCTGTCTACATTAGGGTATAACTTTTGGAAAGACAACATTGAGACAAAAACTGTCTGGGGCACAAAAGACTGGCAGATACAGAGTTTAGAAGCCTTGTTTAGAGCCTGCATTATACCAGAACAAATCATATTTTTAAACGACACTGTTCAACAAACATCATGTCTTGGCTTAGCTAAGATAAAAGAATTAAACAAACCGCCCATACCTAAAGCCACACCTGACAGTAATGACACTACAGATGAGGAGGTAGACGTAAAACAGATTTTAAAACACAACAGAACCAATCATGATTGGAAACAATGGTTAATCTGGCCCATAGACACGAATAACTGTCAAGATAGATTCCTGAACAAAAAACAGGGGTTCAAAATGAACAGGCCAGATCCAAGGTACTCCCAGAGACAGCATCCATGGATAGTAACCACATACAGTGTAGGAAAACTATGCCTTGACTGGCTACAGAAATCCTAACTTCCAGAAATTAAACAACACTTAACTTTACTTAAAGAAGACGTTGACTTGCGAGACTTCTTACTCGGGCCTCGCAAACAACAACAAAAACGTATATACGCCGGTATATACGCTGCGTACAACGAAGCTTGGAGAATAACGCAAATGGAAACTGCAGAAAAAATACGAGAAATTGATTGTATTAATTTAGAGAAAGCACACTCTGTAGTGGACAATGGGTAACGACTCTGTCCTCCAGAATTTATTCTTTGGACAGCATTGTATCATCTGCCATTGACATAATAGAACAAGATTTGCTAATGTTACAACACATCCAGTCTGCAATTGTGTTCTATAATGCCACTAGGCTGGACGTTGCAAAATCTCCGTTCAAGTTATGTGCCATGGCGTCTAATCAATACCACGTCATTGTTTACTGTCTTTAACCTTACAAATAAACAAATCTCTTTGGCACAAAGAGGAGCAGACTATATGGTGCTGAGCATTGAAAAACTGGAAAGATTACCATTGACAGTTCCTGAGAAACCTGTCGTTGAATGGATAATACATGGCACCATCACGATACCAGTGACGATTTTCCAATTTCAGTATTGTCTACAGCATATGCCAGCAGACCTGTATGAAAGGTTGGGTAAAGGATACATTAAGTCAACCTGGTCTTTACCATACACACACAAATGTTGGAGAGGAGGAAAGGAAGCATTTCTTAGTACAAAGAATTGTACAAACTCACTAAGCGGTACACTTTTATGTGAAGGTATTAACCTACATGGAGCCCTACGAAGGTTCTTTAAATAACCTTTCTTGCCACATGCACAGTACTCCAGCGGCCGTGATAGAACCAATTTTTAGGCCGCTTTCCAATGGGAGCTACGTTATGCTCAACGATCACAGCTGTTGTGGCATGTGGCCAGGGAGAGCCTATCTGGTTAGTGTGTTGGCCATGGTCACTTGTTAAATGCAAGTATTTTATCCAAAGGGTACTACAGACAGGGAGACTGCGTTATGGCCTTCACTGTATATCTCTTCTATACGAATTGATACTTTAAGCAGAATGAAAGCCATTCTTTTACAAAAAAATGTGCCACTGACCTCGTCTAGAGAAACGTATGATCTGCAAATTGCAAGGACTTCTGCAGAGATACATGCATTATTATCAACAAACTGCCCAGTACATTTCGCAGACATGTTAGGTTAAATGATAAACATGTATTTAAGACAACCTTTTCGGGACTGTTAACACCATTCGAAGCAGTCCTCTGCATTTTTCCAAATTTCATGCACTCTGTGTTCGGCGGTCTGCCTCTCATTTTGGGACTCGTAGCAGGAATTCTATTTTTATTTATCCTGCTCCGATATAGCAAGTCCAGTCAACAACGATACCCAGATTACCATGGAACAAGCTCTCCTTGCCATGCGGTATCGTGACAGAATTACACAGATTCTTGGCTTGGCTCGTTTAAGAGATCTGAATACCACTTGGTTCCTTTCATTCAGACCAATCTGGCAAGATTGCATCTTACCTTTTCTACGATGCCTGCTTTGCGGAGAAGAATGCGTGTTAGACATCTGTTTTACACTTCCATCAGTCCTGCCAACGGATGTTGACGCCTTGCTAGGTCCGGTAACGACTCATGCATCGTGTTGCCCCCAAAGTCTGCCAATCCTGATGACGGCATTCATTGAGATCTCACCAGCGAATTCAGCTCTTGGTGAAGTACGTGGAACAACTGGCACACAGGTACCATCTACATCGAACATTGCTAATGTGTCTGACGCTGACGGCGATGCTTCACATCTATGCACATTTGATCTACTTGATGAAGTAGTTCCACTTTCATCAGCTATGGTAGATGGTTTCTTTGCCAGCTTAGATGATTTGATGTTTTTTCCCGACACCGAAAATAACTTTTGAAAGTGCACACAGCGTTCCATGAACTCTGAAATTCGGCCTTCGTTTTTTCAAAACAAACCCTCTAACTTGGGAACTGTATGTTTCGGCAATCTACATCTGACATTTTTTTTCTCCCTTTCCAGAATAGACCCTTTTTCACTTGCCACAAAGTAATCTGCTTAAAGTAGAACTGTTCTTAGAGAACAAGAGATTCATTTGACACTTCCTATAGACAAATATTTGGCATTATCTCATGAAGACGTTAACTGTTTATATATTATGCTATGGAATGGTCTCGACTTTTTTCTTCTGTCAATTTAGAACCATTTCATAACTGTCATTTCATGGTTCAATGAGATTGCATTTTTTAATGACAGCTATCACTTGTAAAATGCGTGCAAGACAAATACTCATGTATGTGTATAAACCATGTTTAATGCATTTTATGTATTTTGGGTGGGATTATGAACACATGCTTTAGTTATGTTTTTTATGCTTGTAGATTTTGTAATATTAGACATAATACATGGAGTGGGTGTTGTATAGCGTTTTAGGACCCTAGTGTAATTTTCCCGATTCATGCCCTTATATAGGTATTAAATACTGCATCCTTATATAGGCATAGAAATCATAACCATATTAAGACATAGCTCAAGTAGTCCTAAAACGGCTTGGCTACTTCCACTAGTTCCGAAAATCTACAACGATTTCTTGAAAAAACCCACTTTAAGCAGTCAGGGACTTCCCCCTGCATGAATATTAAGTTATCCAAAAAATCATGGAGTTTTCAGAGAATTAAGTCTCTGATGACGTTATTATGTCCAATGGACCAATAGTAGACCTCAGTCCTACGTCATTTCTATAGGATATATTATTCCAATGCGCAGAGCCTATTGGGAATATAGGAACTACACTACAGTACATTGTGACTGTTTGGGAGGAGCTGCCTATTTGATGCGGGACAATGGACGGATGTGTGTTTGTACTTGGACATTATCAACTCACATTGCCCTGCTATGCCAAATGTGATTGGCCAGTTTCTACACACAAGCGGCAGCAGTTGTGTCTTCTGTTCTGTTGTGCACATGTTGCAGTTTGTAGCACATTGTTGTCAATGTTGATGTGCTCTGAATGTTATGTGTGTGTGCTGCATTTTGGGAGAGTTGCTCCTGCAGCTCTGATTTTGCTGGGCCATATCCCTTTCAGCCGGTGTGCCTTTGACTTCTGTGCTTATACAGTGCCGATATGTTGCATACTTGGGTAAATTAGGATCTTGGTGGGAGTTGGCGCATGGTTTGTCCACAGATGTATTGTTGACGTCAGGGGTTGTTTGTGCACATGGATGTGTCAGAGTGACCTGCTCCTTTACGGATGTGTGGTCCACACTCAGCCACTTCAGTGTCGTGGCATGCAACATGTCATGATATATTGATAGGCTGACTATAATTTGAAAGCCAAAAACCGGGAGATTTCCCAAAAATAGGAGAAGGCCTAAAATTTTACTTCAACCCAGCACACAGAATGACAGTGCTCCTTAGCAGAGACTTACAGAAGAGGCAGTCAGAACATACATAAAATGCCATTTTCAAAGCCAGTAGCATGCCTGTTAATTGAATTGCTTTCTTATATCAGCTGCTAACTATCCCTGCTTTGCAAAACATAAAAAGATACCTCCCACCGTTTTCAGCCGACCCGCTCTAAAAACCAAGACATAAGCTTAAATTCCTGAAATCTGCTGGGACAGCTGCTGAATATCCGGGACTGTCCAGGCTAATCCTGGATGGCTGGTCACCCTATATATTGACTGCAGCCATGCTATTCGTCATGCAGTGTCACTTGCATTGTCAGTGTGGCTCTCAGACACACCGCTTTGCTGTTTTTGGCACATGTGCATGGGTTGGTTGTGAGATTGGTGATGTGTGGGAAGGGCCCCTTCTGGGCACATAGTCAACGGAGCCTACTTGCTGTTTCTAGGTGTGTTGCAGTGTGCCAAGGGGATCAGGGACATGATCCAGAGTCATTGTGGGTGTGCATTGTACTATACTTAATTGTGCACGTGTGCCATCGTGCCCATCTGTGTGCCATTGTGCCCATCTCCCTCCGTCCCCCCAGTCTCAACCTCAACCTCAACTCATACCTCAACAACCACCTCAAGTTCTACACACCCACCCGCCAGCTCCGCTCCACCAGCCTCGCCCTCGCCACCGTCCCGCGGATCCCCAGAACCACCATCGGAGGAAGATCCTTCTCCTACCTGGCTGCCAAGACGTGGAACTCCCTCCCCACCCACCTACGTCTGACCCAGGACCATCTCTCCTTCAGGAAACAACTCAAGACCTGGCTATTCGAGCAGTAGCAGCCCCCCCCCAGCGCCTTGAGACCCTCCCGGGTGAGTAGCGCGCTCTATAAATGTTCTTGATTGATTGATTGAGTCTCTGGTCGTTACTCAACCTGTTGCTGTTGTGTCAGGTCATGTTGAGCAGTGTCTGGTCCCCCAACTCCTGCCACTGTCTCTCCACTGATGACTGTGGATACCATTTCCTCCATCTCATCCAGCTCACCTCCAGTCCGCATTGCTGCATTCTGGTTCTTGCCAAGTTTCTCCTTGGTTTTGCGCTTCACATCATTCCAGCGCCTCTTGATCTCTTTCATTGTCCTCCACAGCACTCCGACTGCATTCACCTTGTCCACGATGGACTGCCATATTCCATTTTTTATTGCCAATGACACAGTGGAGGTGATGAACAATAGTTGATGGTGTTCTATCACCTCCGTTAATAGGATCCTGTTTTCCTGCCGACTGAACCGCATCTTCCTCTTCTTCTTCTCCTTGCTCTTCCCTGACCCAGAAGTCCCAGGCTGATCCTCCGTGGGGCTTGTGGGGTTCTGGTTGTCCTCTGTACTTGCTCTGGCTACTTCCATTGTGCTTCGCAGTTATTTTGGTTTTGTTTGTGGGGTTTTTTCTGCTTTTATACTGATTTTTCCCACCTGACGTGTGTGAATTGCAGGCCTGGCGCAGCTTATTGCTGATTTTCCTATTACGGTTGGGCCCATTGCTGCTTCAGATTTTTATCGCCGTCACAGTGATTTTATCGGGGACATTTGACGCGTTATCGGGAGACTATTGCATGTTACCACCATGTTGTGAATAGGACGTTAACACAGAGTTATTTTCACACAATAGACGGCGATATGATAAATTGCTTTAACCGATTTTGGCAATGATTATAGCACGTTCTTGAGAATATCCTCCAGAGAGTTTCCTAAACCTTCTTCCACAATGGAGATGTTATGACTGGTCAGATATGAAATAGTGTATGTTTCTGCAGAACATGTGCCCACCAGACCAAGATATTCTCCTGCTCCTATATAGTCTAGCCTTGAATTAGCCCCCAGATAGAGCAATAGTTCCTGAATAAGGTAAATACTGTGTATGTGTTTGCAATTATAATGAGGATCAAAATATTACCCATTATGCTTCCAAACTGATTCTCCCACATCTCCTTCTTCAAACTCCTATGGTACTGCCGAATGTGTTTCTAATGATTCAGAATCTGTGCCACCCTGATTCCTCCCTAGATGCTCCACTCTTGCTGGCATCGCTAGATGCCTTCCTGCCTATGGCAGGTTGTGCCTTCTCTACCCCTCTAATATCATGTCTGTGGGCGCTAGGGACCCCAAAGTCTTTGAAACCACAAATATTGGTCTCAGTAGAAATCCCACATTTTGATGATTCGTAGACAGTGTTAAACTTTCAATTTCATGTGGCAACGTGTCCCCAAGTTAAGGTACTTCCCAACACATTCTAAATTCATTTAAGTAAAGGGCCCACTGAACAACCAAGCTCTAAATCAGTGGAATAGTTAATGGGTTTTATTACAAAAAAATCTAAATCGACGGTACAGAGTCAAAGCCATAAAAGCTCTTCAGCAAATAGATAATTATAGCGAAATGCAAAATCAAGACTTATTATAAGTTCCAAATGAGTAGCAAATGAAAGAAAAATGGACAGCATCCCTAGCAGCATCTAAGTCTTCAGGTAAGTCTTTTGGCTCACTCTCAGATTTGAGGGTTTTTATACATTATTTTCGCACATGAAATTAACATAACAAATAAACCTTGCTGCACAATTATCAAGCATATCTCTTCTGACAGGTGCATAGAACATAGATTCACTGTGCGCATTTTAACTACACACAGGAAGCCCATCCATCTAAGGCTTTCAATTCCCCCAGATCTTTTGATGCTTATCAGGGCAGCCACAGGACTTATATATGGACTTATATATTGTTTTTTGTGCCACAGCACAATAGTTCAGTCCATGTGTCCATTCAGTTATTGGCGGTGCTTGTGTAGAGCGCCAGTGCTGTGCATTGTCCCTCTTTGCAATAAGAGAAGGCTGGGGCGACAAAAAGCCTAATGTGACGAATCTCCCCCATTCGTCCATTAACCAAAGCAGGATCAACTTTGGGTCTGGGGTTACTGGCCTGCCCGCTACCCTTGATAGTGTGGGACAGACTGTCTGCCAGTACAACTGTATGACAGGACAGTCCCATATGGTGTGGAAAAGGTGCCTAAGGAACAGTGGCATCTCAAACACTGTGGGTCTAGGTTGTTCTTTATTTTATGGAGACTTGTGGGGCTATACTAGAAACGGTGCAGATATTTTAACTGGATCAATTAAAATTTCCAAGAACTCACCAGCCTCTTAGGGGCCATTCTAGCCTTCACCCAATCTCCTCTTCTAGGGGCCCCAGGTCAAATTCTCACCTTTCCTTTAAAGTCCTCATAGGGTCTGGGGTATTATTCAAAAACATTTAGTATAAAATTGAAATGCTTTTTCTGCCAATTTGTGAGTTTGTGAAATGTGTCTTTAGGGGGTTGCATTGCAGGATAGTTTGTGTAGGATTGAGGGAGGTCTCAAATCCATAACGCAGTTGTAGATATCAATAAAATTGTGTCTTGTGCATTTAATAAATGTCTTCAAGATATTTAAATATTCACATGGTGGTGCCCTGCTAGACATCTCCAATCCTGGATACACCAAGATTATCCCAGGCTTGTAACCTACCAGCAAGACTGCATGCTTGAGTCAGTTGCTGGCCCATAAGGGTGTTTCCACCATCAATACTTCATGCCACAGGATCTGTGTTGCAGGTGGAAGGGTTATGGGTATTTTGGCACCATCGGACTTGCAGGTGGTAGCTGTTTGGGAGGGGTGATGTGCAGGAGCAAGATGAACAGAACACCAGATACTGCCTCCATTTTAATTAAATGTTGCCTCATACTAAAATGTGGCATACCTATACTACATTATTTATTACACTTCTAAATGAAATAATTATATCGTTTTTAAGTGCAAAATCATTAGTTTGTCGGTTACAGTCATATGCACCATTAAAATGAGTAATCCATGCAAATAATTTGTCACCTAAAAATTGCACATCAAACAATTAATTTTTTATAGGAATTCTGTCTCTATTTCATTTAAAAACATTTAGTAATAATCTATGCAGCATTTACATTCTTTTTAAGTGTTGTCTTCTTGAATTTGTTGCTTTTTTATAAATCAAAGGGGAAAAATACTGGATCTTAATGATTTGCATCTCCTTTACTTACCTACCTTATCTTAAAAACATCAAGACGGAGAATGGCACCCCGTCACCCCCACAGGCCGCCTCCCCGGCGCTGCACCCCCCGTGCCCAAGATCGAGAGCCCAGACAGTAGAAGCAGCATGTCAAGCGACAGCCCCTCGGGCCGCTCCCTCAGCCTGGAGGGCCCCGACCCCCACCAGCAGCAGCAGCACCCGCAGCACCACGGCCAGGGCTTCAGCATGGATAATATCATGACCTCGCTGCGGGGCTCCCCGCAAGGCACGGGGAGCGATCTCCTCGCCGCACCCAGGACTGGCATCCCTCCCTCTTTGTCCCTTAACTACTCGCCCAGCCAGGGCTCCCTCTACAGCTCGCCCTGCAGCCTGAACAGCAGCTCCAGCGCCGGAAGCTACCACTGCAACAAGCAGGCCATGAACCTGTACTCGGGAGAGCGCTTCCTGACTTTGATTTCTGAACTATGTACCCCCCGGACTTCTCCTGGCACTCTAATCCATACTCACTGGGTCACTCTCATGGACTTCTTTTCTTTTGTCCTGGCCGCCATTTTGCTGCTGTTCAGGGCCTCTTTTCTCTGGACCCTGACCTGCCATCTTGTCCATCCCTCACCCTTTCCCCTTTTCCCTCATGTCCCCCTTGACAATCCTTAAATGTTTCTTCCTTTTTCTGATTTGCCTTTTCTCCATACACTTGTATCCCTCCCACCCTCCCTTGGTGTTGTGACTGAGTCCCCCCTCCAACCCCACTTAATGGAACTCTGCTCTCCTGTTTTTTTGGGTCTTGACCTGAGAAAATCTATTTGTATATCTATGTATATAGAGATAACTATAATCACTAGTATATGCGGTGGACCTTTGTACTCTCTACCATTCCTATGTGACTCTTAAAGTATATCCATTCGTATCCCTTCCCTATGTATATAGAGATAACTCTAATCACTAGTATATGCAGTAGACCTTTGTGCTCTCTACCATTCCCATGTGACTCTTAGAGTATATCCATTCCTATCCCTTCCTTATGTATATAGAGATAACTCTAATCACTAGTATATGCAGTAGACCTTTGTACTCTCTACCATTCCTATGTGACTCTTAGAGTATATCCATGTGTATCCCTTCCCTATGTATATAGAGATAACTCTAATCACTAGTATATGCATTAGACCTTTGTACTATCTACCATTCCTATGTGACTCTTAGAGTATATCCATTCCTATCCCTTCCTTGAATGACTTTACTACCTTTACATTTGCAAATTTTTTTATGTTTGTATCTCCTCCTTGTGTGACTGTATAACTTGTACATTTGTAATTTTTTTCTGTTTGTATCTTGTATGCAACGCCTGTAATCCTAAGTCTTTCTGTATCACAACTGGTTCTTATGTAAAGCGCTCTGACACCTTCGGGTAATGTTTGCGCTATATAAATTTGCATTAAATAAATTCGCATTAAATAAATAAGAAGAATTCACTTTAAAATGTGTTCCACTGATACCTTAATGATCCCTGACTGAAAATTAAAGTAATTATACCAGAGAGGGGCCCACTCAACCAGAGGGAACAGGGAACTACTAAGCAGTAGAGGTAAAGAGTTTTCCCCTTGGATTCGAAATTTAAAACACACTCGTTCACAAACTCACTCAGAATAGCAAATCACCATGCATAAAATGTACATATGGAATGAGACCCCGCAACCTCTTCACCTCCCCCCCCACACACCCACCACAGACTGATGTACCACCAAATCTGAAATTTTACATCAGAGGCATTAATTACATAGGAAGAAAATCATATCATAAAACCACCATTGTGTTCATCCTTAAAAAACATTCGATAATCTAAAATTCATACACAACATACAATATACAGTTTAAAAAGCAATGTGTACCATGTTAGAAAACCCTGCATCAAAATACAAAACATTGTTTACAATATTAAATTTGTCAGTAAGTGTTCCTAAAACGATATAGGTTTAAACGGGTCATGACTATTCATTTACCTCCCCTTTTTCATTTTTTCCGTTCATGTTAAAATCCTGAGCTTCGGGGTTTATATATCATACATCGATTGTCCATTGGGCCATTGCCACTAACGCTTATGTCAGGACACGGGCACCGTTAAAAATAACACGCATTTGGGGTTTGTTCTTGGTTTCTCTTAGTTCTCCAATTTTTCTATCTCTTCCCTATTTCCGGATAGCTTAGAACGGACATGAAGAATACCCCTGCCATGCACCCATGAGGCTTCTACAAGCAGCCTGTTAAGTAAGTGGTGCATGTTTAAAATACATCACTCATCTGACACTGACTGTACCTGACTGAAAATGATCGTTATTGAGATACCCAATTATAAACGGTCTTTTTCTTTTTCTCTTTCATAACTCTTTCATAGGTTTTCCTTAAAATGATGGCTTTGCAGACAGTAGGCACATGCACAGTGTTGTTTATAACCATTACAATGACACGGTAGCTGAGTGTTCAGTGTATTGTCTCTGACCATTAAGGTGGGAGGGTACCCAGCATGTTTAAAGGTGGTGGACATGAGCTGGGTCTTTGTCACATACATATCGATGTGTGAAGGGTGAATCTAATAATAAGAATAGATTACCTTATGCAATTTGATGAGTATTTCAATTTGTTGAGCAGGTGCCATTTGAACATTCAGTTCTTATATTGGGGAGAGTTTAGACACAAATGTAAGAACAGTATTACTATGGTACTTATGAGTTGATGATGTTTGGGAGTATAAGACCACGATTGAGGTTTTATCATCACTCATATGCATTCAATCCCACACAGAAGTTGTGTTACACTTCACTTGGATTTTTGCTGTTATTAGGATTTTGTTTTCCTTTACAGATACAGGCGTACTAGCAGCAACCAAGGCAACTCACGGAGGAGTAACCGTGAGTGGGTGAATCACCCTCCTTTTTCTTGAGGACAGCGAGAATTGGACACACGTTAGAGTGTGTTCCTTTTTAAGCTGTTAAAACAAAAGTTTCTTTTTTCGGTCCTGATTAATGCTTGAGTGATTGTTGCTCATTAGTAAGCAGAAACATGTTGACCATTTTTTTTCTCATTTAAAGGACATCAGGTTTCATTGTTATGCCTTCAAAATGTCCGTTGTTTTCACAGGCTTTTAAGAGAAGTAGACTATCCCTCTATTAAAATTGATATTAGGAACTGCTTATCTTCTTTTTAAACTTGCACTTTCACTGTGGGCCCTATGAGTGGTCCCCTTTCCCCTTTTTTTAAAAAATGTTTTCATACTTGGAAAACCCAATGATGATAATTAACACCTAGATGTTTGGTGTTTGAGGGATTTTCTTCTTATCATTGTTCTTTTCTCTCCCTACTTTCATTGCTTGCTCACTCCCCTCGTTGGATGGACATAGGCTATATAAAATAAAAATTAAACGTAAATTTAAAAATTTAACTTAAAAAAAAGTAGTCCCCTGGAAGTAACACTGGCCGCGACGTAGCGCTGGCCGCGACGTGCATGATGACGAAGAGGAGCGGCGGACATGAGCGCGGGGTGGAGCGGCGGA
This sequence comes from Lissotriton helveticus, assembly GCF_964261635.1. Classification (NCBI taxonomy): domain Eukaryota; kingdom Metazoa; phylum Chordata; class Amphibia; order Caudata; family Salamandridae; genus Lissotriton; species Lissotriton helveticus. The sequence goes on along the minus strand of NC_136061.1, from coordinate 1,857,147,729 downwards.
CAGGCAGGGAGGAGCGGCGGACAGGCGGGGAGGAGCGGTGACGAGCGGCGAGGAGCGGCGGTGAAGTCAGGAGCGCGGGGAGGAGCGGCGGCTCAGGTAAGGCAAAGGGACACGTAAAATGTCGGAGCAGGAGGGGGGCCGGGGCGGGAGGTTGGCCCTGAAGAACGGCGGCTTTAAACACAAGTGAATAGGCATGTGGGGCGATTGAGGCGCGCACTGCAGTCCCGACCCGCTATTCCAGGACACTGCGTCAGAGCGACCCGCGAGCTGCGCATGCTTTTTTCCCCGCTTCATCTTGTCGGCTTAGATTTGCTGCATACAGTGGCAATGTTTTTTCCTAGCTGTGCTCTTTGAAGTCAATGATAGAGCTCAGTGGCATTAGTACCGGCTAGGGCGGGGGCCAGGGCGGGCAGGGGCCTGGGCGGGCGGTTGGCCCAGAAGCCTCATTGCCCCCGGACAACGTCGGGGCGGGCTGCTAGTTTTTATATAAAGTTCAAATTAAGTACCATGTCAAGGCCTTTGCGGAATCTTAAAACGTTAACAAGTGGCTGATATTTTTCTCTGGCAAAGGTGGCAACTCTATTAGTGCATTCCCACAATCTGGAACACAGCAATAAAATGTTAACTTTTGTTAGATTAATACATACGTACATGGAAACATTTGGGAACAGAGAATATGAAGATTTAGAACCCTGGAAGGAGTTTCCCACGATATCTGTATGTTATATGTTTATACGTGTATGTTTATATGTGTGCAAAAATAAACCAATAAAAAACTTCTGGAAATTAAAAAAAAAAGAAAAGAACATCAGGGAAAATAATTTCCTCATGGACTTGGATTTGTGTAAAGGTCTTTCTGGCTTAGAGACAGGTAAAAGGGCCGTTTTTTTTTTTTAAAAACAGGTATCCTCTACTACGTGTTTACATCAATAATCCTCGTAAGCATATAACATTTCTCGGTAAGTGTCATTTAATTACAACAGCAACTATATTTTTATTCATCGATACAGGGAGCAAAGGTGTTAAAAATCAAACTTTTTGTGTAGCTTTTAAAGGAACGTCATTGTGGGAGAAACGTTTTATCATTGCGTAATTAAGGCAGAATCAAAAATTAGCTAGCATTCGCGCCAAGAATTTTCAATTCTATTAAGGACACGGAGGCGAGGATTATGCTTCTCTTTCTTATATTTGCCACTCACAGCAGCCAATGAAAAACGTTTTGTATGCAATAAAAACTACATTTCCCATGATGCTTGTACATACATCACATCCTGTATAGCCCCATAAGAGCTGCTGCATCCTGTGTCTCCTCCTCTTTCTTTGCTCGAACATATACAGTCCACACATTAATAAATCCAGTCCATTTTACGGAATAAGAGTCACAATAAACATCCTTCAACATGGAGAACAAACATTAATAAATCCAGTCCTTTTCACGGATATGAATCTCAAGAAACATCCTTCAACATGGCGAACCATCGTCAACTGGACGAATCACGTCTTTTAAGCCAGAAGAACACCTGCTCCTTCTTCTTTACTCGAAGCTGAAAGGAATGAGACAGGAAAAACCCGTAACTTCTGCTGATACAGAATATCAAGTACATTCGGGTGGGTAATTATTACCAATACTGTAATAAACCGGGTGGGATAATCCTCGCCTCCGTGTCCTTAATAGAATTGAAAATTCTTGGCGCGAATGCTAGCTAATTTTTGATTCTATTACAGGACCGGAGGCTTCGGATTATGCTAGTTTAACGCTTAGTAACACAACTACAGTCTGAAATCTCCCACCGGTACATAATACAGTTTAAATAGAGTCTGAGAAACTCCATCAGAAAAGTTAAAACTTGCACAACAATGAGAATTATCCAAACAAGAATGATAAGTATTGTACTTGAGCAAACTGCGTATCACCAGTGTTCCAACACCCATTCCGGCCAAAGGCCCTCAACCATCGGCTGTAATAGCCTCGTACTCACATAGAAAATGATAACAATCATCAACAATCATGAACATATAGTCGAAAAATCATAACAGATTGCAATTCCGAGAACCATCGTCGTAAGCCATGAGGCATCGGAAGAAACACCCATAAAGTGCAAAGTCGTGTGACAAGGCCCTGACCACATGCATGTCAGACCTCGCCGACAGGGCAAGTAATAGTACATACTATACCTGTAAAACGCGGGCTTGCCTCGCCATAGGAACCCCCGAAGGTGGAATACTTCGTAACACAGCCTGACAATAATAAACGTCCCGTTTGTAAACGCAGGCCACCAAAAGAATTGGAAAGAAACCCGACTCAAGGTCAGCAACCTGCCCTGAACCGAGAAGAGCCGCAGGAAAACGGCCAAATGGACGTTATAAGGAGAACGTTACTGAAGTCCCCGTACACATTTGGAAAGCAATCCACCAGAAGAAATCAGTCCTCACAAAGCCGCCAATGGCGGGCATATCCACAAGCTATCCTCTATCACCGAAACGTCTGCAGGGAATGAAAGGTCCAGAAATACGAAAAGAACGCGTTCGAGAACCAAGAAGGTAACGTAGATACCGTAAACTTGATCGCAATAAAGCAAAGTCGGAATACATACACCTAGGGAAAACTGTTCGTCCCACATTGCCATGTGTCAACCCGGACCCGCCTACTAAATGGCAACTATGAATCTGCGGGCCGTAGCTCTCTGGTGAACCATAAGGCATCTGCCTTGATTTACATGAGTGTCACTACATTAGAAAAAGGAGAAAATTGCAAGAAAAGGCGGGAGAACGAGCCGTCCTCCGCCGACCCAGGGGCATTGGGATTCCAAAATGGAGTCCTCCTTGCACGAAAGATGCGACCAGTCGTCAGAATACCAGGAAACCAGATGGAGCCAACCTTTACTGCCATGTCGGCTAAGGAGTTATACCACAACAATCTGAATATGAAAATCGTCGGCAAGACGACCTGAGTCCTGAAATTATTCCACTATGAAGATGACTTATATGCCCATATCCGCTGATCGTACTCGCAGTTGAGACATTGTGCATGCTGAACAGCAAGCCACCAGAGGCGTGCACGACAAAGAGCCCGAATAACTGGAAGGGTCGGAAAAACTGACAGCATGACGGTGCCCAACACACCACTACCGAGGCATCCACCCAAAGGGAAACTCTCGTACTAATACCATCGGAAATGCATCCTCGCATTGTAAAGTGGGGATAAAGCCACTGAGCCGCATAGTAGTAAGATAAACTCGGAACCCAAATTAAAGGCCCAAATGCATGAAGGTTATAACCGAGCAATCCCAACATATCCATCCGCCGACGTCTGGAACTGGGAGGCCAAGGCCTGCCAGGATAGATCAACCATACTTCTAAGTAACCAATGAACCTGAGAGCACAACACGGCACTCGGACGGTAAGAGGGAACTGAGGAGGGATAGCCTATCCCTCGCATCAACCCTTAGTACCACTATCGGAACAACTGCCCTTGCCGGGAAGGAGAGAACCAGACTCTCTCCTGAACGCTATATGCCAGGAACTGCGGAAACACTATGGAAAAGAATAAAGACAATAACTAACGTAAAAATAATAAGTAAATAGACAAAAACGAACGCATGCGCTACTTGGGCTCTTGAAGGTATTGTGGTAGCAGACCAAAATGGGCGTCAATCAAGCCCTGTCACCCTGAGGTAGGTAACGTCAAACATGAGGCCCTGTTGACCACACAAGAACGGGAAGAACCTGGGTGTCAACATAATCCGTTCAGGAGGCTCTCGCGCTCCCATCAGTAGTTGTCATCCTCCAATATAGAAATATATATATATACATACATATATTCCAACATCATCCTCAAGGGACATCTATGTTCTATATATATGAAGTGCAAGGCACAGTGCAATGGAGGAGTCGAGGGGGAGCCAACCCTGTGCACACTAAAACAGAGAAATGAATAATGCATCGGCCCCTCAGCAAAGCTGTAGTCATTATACCAGCCCAGAGGGCGTCGGGAGTCTTTGTAAAATACAAGGAGCGTGTGCGCACTCCGAGGGCCAGCCTATTGTTAAAGCCTGGAGGCTACCAGGAATCTGCCCAGGTAAGCAGGAGGCACTGGGACCTCAAACCAAACAAACAAGGGACGCCTGCGACGTGCGTAGGCCAAAGTGCCCAAAGTAAGCCCAAATTGTGCCCAAATGGGTTACGCACACCGGAGCGTTATGACTCCATAACCGCACTCGGCTACTAGGGAAAGCCTTTGGCGGAGACAGCGCGTGACCGCGCAATAATTCAAACAACCCCATGGAAGTGACCGGAAACTTACGCAACGTGGAAAAGAGCACCGTTGGAATGCAATCCAGAAGCAACAAATCAAGACACAAACACATTCACCTAATACATCATGGCGCACTCTAGCGCCGAATTCCAGCTCCAGGAGGAGTGTTTGATTCAGTTTGCGGCAGACTAGGCCCCTCATCCAGGAGCAACAAATCAAGACACAAACACATTCACCTAATACATCATGGCGCACTCTAGCGCCGAATTCCAGCTCCAGGAGGAGTGTTTGATTCAGTTTGCGGCAGTCTAGGCCCCTCATGAGGATTAATCTCGCCGGCATAAGCAGAGCGACCTCACCACTCCCGCAGGAGCCATTGAAAGTTGCATCAGCGCTACCAAAAAAACTGCCAAGTGCATATTGCCGTCCAGTATAAACAGCGAAACATATCCCAGGAGAATAGTAAACTGGAATCGTGAGAAAACACAAATTATAACATTATAGAAAAAACGGACATGACTCGGGGCACCCGGGATCGAACCCTGTACCATGGAAATCAAAGGCAGCAGACCTTGCCCCGAGGCCACGTGTAGACCGATCCACACGAAGCTGATCAAACCTGAAGACCTCGGCAGGGAAGCGCGGCATGCGCTGATCAGCGGGAGCACAGAGCGCCTTTCAAAAGGGGGGGGGGGGCCCCCGCGTAGAGGAAACATCACCGGACCCACAGTCCTAGGACGTGGCAAGGAGGCGACGCGCGCTTGCCTTCATCGAGGCGAGCCCTGAAGCTCTGCGGAGATGTAGCGGTAAAGTGCCAGACTCCGCTGCAGGAGGAGGCGCCACATCCGGCGCCGCACACAGCCCCTGCAAGAACGCGGTAATGCCCGCAGGCCATGTAACAAATAAAAGCGTCCTTGAGTACGCTGAGCTCTGCGGAGATGTAGCGGTAAAGTGCCAGACTCCGCTGCAGGAGGAGGCGCCACATCCGGCGCCGCACACAGCCCCTGCAAGAACGCGGTAATGCCCGCAGGCCATGTGACAAATAAAAGCGTCCTTGAGTACGCTGCTCCCAGCGGGAGCCGCTCCGCCCTCCAAGGCGGTAAAAACAACCCATGGCGCCCGCGAGCGCTAACGCAAGAAAAACATGAAATGCAGCGTAAATCACCAACACAGACCCCTAGGACCCTTTGCAATTTGAGGACAACATCGATACTGTGGTATATCCAGAGCGCCGCCAGCAAGCAGTCTTGAACTTAGGGAGCGCCGTTCGTTAAGCACCATGACTGCACGTAACACGTGCGCTTCCAGCTCCCACAAACCACAATCACGCCACAAGCATGAAACATAGCGCGATATAAGCGCAAAGCATTGCAACATCAAGCGAACTAAACGCAAGGCCTGTAATACAGTGCGCAATGAGCGCAAACTACTGGCATTAACCTCAAATAAATCCGTTAGTCAACCAAGACATTAATCATATCATAAAGTAGAGAGCACTTAACTGGCTGCGTGAGCAGCAAAGAAAGAGGAGGAGACACAGGATGCAGCAGCTCTTATGGGGCTATACAGGATGTGATGTATGTACAAGCATCATGGGAAATGTAGTTTTTATTGCATACAAAACGTTTTTCATTGGCTGCTGTGAGTGGCAAATATAAGAAAGAGAAGCATAATCCGAAGCCTCCGGTCCTGTAATAGAATCGCACAGGCCGTATTCGTTTGCTAAACGACAATACTAAGGGTAGCCCAGAATGTTTTTTTGATTTTTTTTGCACTTTTATACAGCGTGACCTTGGCCCATGGGCAACTACAACTCTTTACACTAGCAATAAATTACATTACACAAACTGAGGTTTTTTTCTGCTTTTGGCAAAGAGAGATTAAATGGTTTGCCCAGAATAACAGGCTAATGAGCATACACCGATTTTATTCTAGGTCCCTCGTTTTAAAATGGGCACCGCCGGCCGTAAATGATCCATATGATCATTTCCCTTTTAAAAACGTTTACTCTATGATGATAATCTATGAATGCAGCCCAATTGCTCTGAATTTCGTGCTTGACACACCATCAACCCGCAAGGCGTGCTTGCACAAGTGCCTTTCTTGTTCCGCCCCACCTCCAATGACGAAATTGCCTGATCCTGGCATGGCTACCGCCCAGGACTTGGCCACACCTTTGCACATGCGGACTGGCGCAGCAAAAGCATTGCCTGATCTGTCCTAACGCACGCTCCTTTCGAACGTCGCTCTTCCGCAGTGTGCCTTTGCGTCCGTCACGTCGGGTATTTATAGTCTCGTGGACCCCTCAACTCGTTATGTCCACTGGGAAGCGGCAGAAGATGGAGGAGTCCGTGCTCGATCAGCTGAAGAAGTACACCGTGGTGGTTGCTGACACTGGTGACTTCAACGGTAAGGGTTGTTTGAAAGAGCCAACTTTTACTTCTCCCTATGTTGCTCTCAATCTCGCCGAGCCTACTGCATCTATTTTCCCGATGTCCAACTCCAGAAACGCGGACTGTACTTTTTCGAAGCGTTCTAGTATACAAGGAAGTGGCAGCAGTTTCCGCCATGCCGTTTCTCTTGGGTACAAGCCATCCGCGTGGGAGATAGTCTTAACTGTTGGCCTCCGTGTTCAGCTCTGGGGTGGGGTGGTTTTTTTTTATATTTATTTTTTTATTTATTGTCTAGCACGCCTCTTTATTGTATAGAGTAAATGGGGTCTCGGGTTTTATACTTTACTTTCCACCTCCTGGATAAGTGATAGCGTAGCTTAGACAGAACGGGGAAGGGGTGTAGGTTGAAAGGATGACAGGTGGGGAGGGTGTGTCTTTATTTTTTTAATTCTTATTATACATGTCAGCAGTGCCCTCCGTGAGGCCTTCCCACGTGGACCATCGTAGACTTCTCGTGTCCCATTACTGGAGGCCCTCTGTCTTGTAGTATTTTATGAACTGAGGTTTCTTTTTGTAAATGGCATGTCAGTTTATTTATTTTTTCTTCTGTAGTACAGATATTAACCTTTGGAATGTTAATGCCGTAATTAAGAACGCAGGGGAGACAAAATATATTTGCGCATAAAAACATGAGTGAATACAATAGTACATCTTAACGTTTAAAGCACTGGTTAAAAGAGATCATTAATTACATACTTATGATAGCTATTCTATTGATGACATATACTGGGTTCTACGTTCTCAGTCCTATACCGTCAGAGAGTGTTCAGCTTGGTTAATAGCAGGCGTCTGTTGAGCCTCCGTTGTAGTGGGGTCTTGTATCTGAGTAGGGGTTATACTAATTTTTGGGGACAAAATCTGTGCGCGATCATGTATAGGTTGCTGAATTCACGGTGGTTATTTGTTGCACGGAACATGCTTTAACTTTCAGATAAGACAAGTATCTCAGCTTTTGAGCTGTGTTTCAGCAACTGTAAATTTAAACTCCTTGTCTCCCTAATCTCCTGTACATACCGATTCACCTAGCATTTCAGGAGGAAATTATCATGTTGGCGACATCGAAAAGAAAAGGAGCTGGACTGAACTTACCACAGCTGCTCTGCACACTACAGAAGACCTCTGAGTTAATTACAAATAAGCACTTGGCTGCTACAGTTTGTCTCCAGAATTGTGTCCGTGAATCGTCAGTCCACTCTGACCCATGGTTTGTACTGATTTAAACCCGCTCTGCCCCACCCCCAAAAAATTAGGATTTGGGTTGCTTGGTTTTCTACATTGCCATTTAATGTTGGCTAATGGATGTGTATAACACGGGTGTACTTTGTCGCATAGTAAGCATATATTATTTTTAGGTTCATCGTAGATAGAATTAATTCCCAAACTGGATTTTTGTTGCATTTCCTCCTCCACCCCACATAACTGTCATGTTGTGTTTCCACACCCTTTTTGATTCATTGTGGTTTTTTCTTTCTTTTTTTGTCTGCTTGCAAATGATTGCTGGTATATTATTGCTAGTAACTTTTGACCATCTAGTACGGTACAAGTGTAGGCACCTAGTGCTTCCATTGACAAAGAAGGCTGCAAAATGCAAACAGAATTTTTAGTTTTAATAAAGGACTGGTGGCACTTCAATACTGTAGATTGGAAACTCCTTGATGTGATGCTGCATATTTTCTGAGTCATATAGGCATGCATCCCGCTGTTCATACACCTTTTCGAGATGCATTTACGTTTAATATCAAAAGATGATCAATGTCTCTTGTGTGGAGTTGCCAAGGAACGTGATTTGAAAACAGTCAAGATTCAGCTGAGTGCTCAGAAAAGGAGATTTGTTAACATTTTAATTGATCTGAAGATTGCTACATTATAATTGATCTGAAGATTGCTACATTTGGATTTTTCTGAAAGGGCGTGAGTACTGTTGTGACTTGATTGTTGCCCCTCCCTTTCTCTTGTGCGCTTCTTACCTACTGCTCAGCCAGCATGAGTTTTGGAAAGTGTGGTGATGTCATGGAATGCTTGGATGCCTGGATTATGATTGTAAGTTGGTGAATGCAGGTTGAGCAGTAGGGAGGCTGCTCCTGGTAGGGCTACCTTAGATCTTACTTACCATCTACTTAATCAGGAACTGGACTTAATAAACCCCTTTCTTGTAACTTACTACCTGGCTACATTTGGACTTCTTTTACCTAATAAACTTTGGCGACAATTTGAAAGAAACATGCATGCTTTTTATTAGAGGAACTGTTTTTTTAAATTGATTTGGACAATTTGAATACTTGTACAAAGAGAACTGGATGCTCTACAAATTCTACTTCTGGAAACTACTAAAGAAATTCCTGCTCGTAATCTTGGCAATAGAACGCTCTTACCAGCCCCACCAGTGTCCTTTACCATCTGGACAACCTGCTTAGAGTGTTGCTTGACCTTCTTCTTTACATCTACATGAACATTGGAAGTTTACTTGCATTCTCATAGAGTAGCGACCTGCAGTGTCTGTCAGAGCGTGAATTTATTATTTATAGTGTGTGACAAGACTTTATATTTCTCATCTACATTCTCCGGCAAATCCCTGCCACCGCATGAAGAGCCACACTTCAACTAGTGCTCATGATTTCATTTCTTTTCTGATTTGATGTGATTTCAGTAGTGAGTGACTTAACATTTTCGGGGAAGTGCTGGCCGCTGTTACACGCGACATTTAAATGGGCTACTTGCTGCGAGACCACTGGTTTTGCCGGTGTGCACTCACCTTACCATTCTCCCTGGTGTTGCGTGAAGCCTCCGTGATGCCTTCTAACTCTTCAGTGACGTCGCACCGCTCCACGGTGTTATGGGAGCACACACCCACCGTGAGTTATCCGGCTCTCTTCATACCTGCGTGCTGCCATTTTGGGTGCCTGATTTTTCCCGATGCTAGTTAGAGATGCAGAATCTTTTTGTTTTGGATTTATTTTCACCTTGCTTACTGTTTGAGTTGCAGCATTCCTCTTTCAGCTGTGCTGGAGGGCATGATTTATTGCCGTTTTGTTTTAGCTGAAGCAGAGTATGTGGTTTTGTACACCCTAACTGTACTAACATTTCTGAGGTGAATAACGTGAGTACATTTTGTGTGCCTACATCGTCAGTTTGTCACCACCTATGATACTTCAGTGGACTATCTCCAGTGATTTTCACCCCAGAGGATTCAAATAGTGGGCCATCGGCAATTATTTTTATGCATCCGTATATTAGAGCTCATCTGTCTCTACCTTATGTCTTTGTAATGAATCAGGTGAGACCCCCTCACCGGAGTCGCATCTCTATTACATGGAAGTTTACGTCTGTTAAATGTTTCGTTCAACAGTTATATATACTGTTATGGTCCTTATTTTTTTTTTTTTTTTTTTACTTAGTTGTATGGCTTTGTTTTCGATTGTGCGGATATTTTAATTTAGTCAGACTAATTTGTACTGTGAAATCTAGTGGAGATTATTTACTCTTAGTTCACTTGTATGGTACTGCATTGTTTTGCTGTGCTCCTTTTCTTGATTTACTGTTTTGGGTGCTATTATTATGCTCTGGATTTTAGTCCGATTTTATTTTTTTCAAATGTACTTATATTCTGACTACGTGTGGTGCGGAATTTCTTTTGTGGTAAGGGTTTTTCCCCTTGTTTCTCCATGGTATTGTGTGCTTGATACTGAGTTTTAGGGTTATTTACCCTTTTTGCTGTGTGAAGTTTTCCTACGTCCTGTGGTTTTGCCAGAGACATTTCGCCTTGTCAGGTTTACAGCCCTAATTTTGTGGTATACGGTTAGTTGTCCTAGACTTTATTGTTTAGTGTGTTGCCCCATAGCTGGTTTAGAGTGAGGCTCGTTCTCTTGTCAGGTGTACAGGGCAGTTTTTTTTTTGCGTTATACGATTGATTGCTTTACGTACAGTTGTTTTGCCTAGACATTGTGCCTTGTCAGGTGTACAGCGATTTTGTTGACTATAGGATTGATTATTTTACTGTTTATGACTTAGTTTATGCATTGCCTGAGACGGGAGGTCACTTCAGGTGCATAGTATGCGTGTTTTGTGTAAGTTTGATTTAATGTGAATACATTATAGGTTTGCCCACCTTAGTTTACTGGGGACTGCGTTTTTACTTGAAACTTCATTCCTTCTTGGGTTTACAGTAGTGCATATGTGGGTTGGCTGCATTGGTATTTCATGGCATACGTACAACATAGTGTGCGGTGTGCTTGCTTCTCCCTTTATGAGAAAAGGGAATGGTGTGAAAGTGCATTAACTCAAGTAAAATACTTTTGTCATTTTAATTCTTTTTATTACTTCAAGTTTGTTCTACCTGTTAATTTAATGTTTTATTTCATTTAGGACATTTGAATGTTATGTGAATGCTTGATATTTTAGCTACCATTTAACTTTGCTGTATTCTATCTGAATTTACATTTTCGCATTTTTACATGGTTATAAGCTTCAAAATTGTTCATGCTTTATTCTTGTCTTTTGTTGGTGTAAAGAGAGGCTATATGGCGACTTGATTAAAAAAAAAAAAAAAAAAAGTTTATATTGAGTAGGAAGTGGTCCATGGAACCACTGACTACTGTGAATTTTGTTACAAACTCATTTCGGTTACAAAACATTCACACCCCACTGTTTCGGTGTTAGGAACGGATGCCCTAAACATGCCCCTTCCTGATACCGAATCACAAACCTGAATCGGTAGTAGGTTACTAAATCACTAATGAGGCTTTCTACAGCCGCAAAAGCCTTTGTGCGTTTGGAGTCAGTTTGCAACCAGCAAAATGGTTTTTACATGTGGCCCCTACTGATTAGAATCCTCTACTCAGATCTGTGTTTTTAATTTGCAGTTGGATTCTTACCAAACCGGCGTATGTCCTAAAACTTCACGCTAGGGAATACAGCTATTTTTGTTTGTTTAGTTTGAGATCAGTGTGGAGGAAATGTCAATGTGGATATTGTTTCTCAAGAAGTGTGCACAGCCTGCTTGCTCAATTCTCTATTGCAGAATGCTGACTTGTGGTGACTTTGCAGAGTAGGTTGGGCTTTGAGTGGGCGGTGTTGTGTAAAAGAAGTATGTATCAAACGGTTAATATTTGGAAGCTGGCTGTCAGCCATCAATGGCTACATTTGGCATGCCTTTGGTTATTAATCTTAGGTCGGTGTAAATTAAGTGTAATATTGAGATTGTTTCATTAGAGGTGTTCCAAAGTCTTGCTCAATCCTCTGTTCCAGAATATTGATTGAATTGCAATGCATTTGCAGAGTAGGAAAGACTGGGCGTGCAGTCTTATAACGTAACCCCATTCTATGTTATCGAATAGATTTTATTTAAAGTTTACCATGCTACAGTTGCTAGATTTTAAGTGCATACCTTTAATGTGTCTGGTTACGTTTAACCTTTATAAGGCAATCTGACATAATGCTTACAGCTTAAAGTTGTGGTTCTGAATGAAATTCTTGCTTTCTCTCAATATTAGTCCCCTTTGAAAGGCTCCAGGTGGGAGTGCACAGCCCTCGCACTACAGTGCTTCGCTAGCAGTATAGACATTGGGCTGTAAGCGTAGCTTTTGGCAGCCTGTGCGATGAACCATGAACTTCCTCACGAGAAAATGGAAATACAAAGGTTAATGCTGTGAGTTGCATCAAGCGGTGCCTCCTGTTCAGTGGTCTGTCTTGTTGATCCCTTTAACATCACATGATTGAGTGTCCTGCGGGAGAGAAGGATTTTGAATACATTTTTCGTGTTTGCCTTAACCTGAGGATAAAGCAATACAAATGACTGTCCACTAAAGCCCTTTCTGTTTTTTAGGTTGAGCCTAGAGTCTGCGCACATGCACTGCTCTGCGAGGCATGCTGTATTGCAGTATGTACTTGTAGCCCTGCCCATATTGGTCATTGGCTTGCATTGTCCGTCGTAAATGCTAGATTCTGATTGGTTAATAGGCGTGTTAGCCCCCCCCCCTTTACTACCGCCTTGTCTTAATTTGCAACCTCCCATGAGGACTGGCCTTTTTAGGTTTCGCTGGAGGGCGGAGCTCTTAGCTCCGCCTCCAGAGAAATCTCTTGATTTCCAGTAAGGAGAATGGAATACGCCCCCCTGTCCCATTGGCTAGCTCCATAAATGGAGGCTAGCCATTGGAACAGAGATCTGTCCGTCAAGGCCGGACCAGATTCGGGGGCGTTCCCGAGATTTTTTCCCAGGGCGGAGTTACGTTTTCTCCCGTTCCCTCCCCTTTCACTGATGCGCTGTCCATTTCCGCCCCCCCTCGCTGTCCTGTGCACGTTTCCCGCCGTCCGTGTCCTCTCCCGCCCCCTCCCGCCGTCCGTGTCCACTCCCGCCCCCTCCCGCCGTCCGTGTCCACTCCCGCCCCCTCCCGCCGTCCGTGTCCACTCCCGCCCCGATTGATGTTATCTAGAGCCGGTGCCCACCCGGCATTTGCCCGTAAAAATCAGCCCCTGCCTACCTAAGGAGAAGGGCCGCTGCGCTGCCCGCAGCGACCCGGAAGTGGTTGGCCGGCCAATCCCAGCGCGGCCGGCCGGAAGTGCCCGCCCCCCGGGGGGAAGAAAGAAGCATGGCGGGGCGAGGCAGGGCGCGAGCCTCGCCCGTTCCGGGAATTCCAGTCGCGCGAGTTTCACTGCAACAGAGAACTCGTTGGCGCGAGGGAGGGAAAAGGCGCCCTTTTGCATCACGGGCTTCCACGAAATTCATGTTGTGCCTGCCCGCAGGTTAAGGTAAGCTGAATGAATTGCTTTCTGTGTCGGCGGGCGGCTGCGGAGCGTCTGGGCAAAGCAACAGTCGGCCCTTGTAGCGTGCCCACCTGACCTGCATGTTCCACAGCCTCACCAGGCCTCCACGAAAGGGCCTTGCATTTTGTGCGCTCATCTGTCCAAAAACGACAGTTTCCTTTTTGTCAAAGTACACTTGTTGAAGAGAAGCAAAGTAGTGTGTGGTGCCTTCAGCTTTTTTATTTTTTATTTTTACCTCTGTGTCCAGTGGCTTTATGGACAAGTTAAGGTGTTGTAGTATTTTATATATTTATTTTATGTATATATTTTGTTGAATAGTGTCAACTCCAAACACCTTGGTATCGTAGGTTTGATATTGATGTTGTAACATGTCTCATTCACTACCTTTACTACAACAGCTTTAGACGGCTGCACAAAACGTTTGTAACATAATGGGTACGCGAAGGATGATGGGGCTTTATGCCTTTGACATGGCCACAGTGCTTATGCATTTGGTATATACCACTGGGCTTTATGCAAACACTGTGTAGGGAATTTGTGTTTAGCATACTGAGGCATACCATGCGTTCCCACGAAAGCAAACACTTTGGTTGCAGCAGGCGGGAAATTTTTGGTGAGGCACATATAGGGAAGATGCTGCTTGGAATCTGCCAGAAAGATAAGAATCAATCCAGTAAAGAAGGACACCACTTAGCCCTATCTCCATTAGTCTATTCGGTAAGATTTGATGAATGACTGTTTCAAAGGCAGCTGACTGACACAGCTGAACCAGGACTGCTACCCGAACACCATTTATCATTCTTATCTCGTCTGTTGCTACCACAAGTGCTGTCTCCATGCCATGGGCTGGTCTGAAACCCATTTGCTCTGGTCCTAATAAATCCTTATGTTACTTAACCAAACAGCCACTCACCCGTACTGCCACGTACAAAGCCAGTCACCCACCCACCCATACAGCCACTCCTATCTATATATATATATATATATATATATATATATATATATATATATATATATATATATATATATATATACACACTCGACATATACAAAACTCTAAAGGATCGCTGGTCTCTAAATATATTGTGCAGCAGCTCTGGGGCACAGTTCCCAAGTTCTTGTTGTGGTAAGCCTTTGGAATGCAAGTTGGTATTCTAAATATAGTATCATAGTGCACTAACTTGGCCCCTAGTCTATTCTGAGGCTGTGATTTAAATTTAAGCTCAGCAAGCAGATGGTTGTCCAGAATTCTACTTTTATCAAACGGCCACTTTCCAAAACCATCTGTTTTAAATACTTTTATTGTTTGGTGAAGTTTCGGTGGAGAGCAGCGGAGTCCTGTATGCATGAAGGAAGCAATCCAAACCATACCAGAACAAGCATTTACAATGCAACGGTTTCGCCTTTGGAAAAGTTTGAGTTATTGGCATTGTAAATGACAACATTTGTATTTATGTGTTGGTTTTGAAAACAGATAAATAATTGGCATTGTCATTTACATTGCAAATAGCTTTAACATTTCCAAAGGCGAAACCGTTGCATTGTAAATGCTTGTTACTTTGGTTGTTATACATATGCTTTAATTAGAGCCTGGGAGCACTATTTTCTTAATTGCCTTTCTTCTGCCTGCTATTGCAGGCAGGACCTGCTTGCTCTCGATGCTTTTTAAAATGTAAGCAGCACGTCCGCCTTAGATGGGATAATGGTGGACGTGCTTTTCTTTTACCTGAACATGGGCATGCTTGTTTTGTTATAGTGGTTCTCAGCTGTCCATTGATGTCACCACAGCTGTATGACTTTAAATATATAATTGCGCTTATTTCAAGCATTCTGTACTGCTTCGCTTGGGTAGTTATGATAACTAGGAGCAGCTTGCCGTACTGCACTGAGACATACAAAGCTGGTTCCTGGCTCACTACACAAGCATTTGCAATGCACTAGGTCTTTCATTACTGAAAGTATGAGCTATTGGTGTTGCGTTATTTGCAACACCAATACCTTAAACTATCAGTAATGCGAGACCTATTGCATTGCAAATCCTTGTTGTACTAGACAGTGGCGACAGACGTGACCTTTTTTTGGGAGACTAAGTGCTTTCTGAAATACTACTGTGGTTGTTGTATTGAGTACACCATTTCATTGGGCATAAATTGTACTTCCACTGAGTGCTATATTTTTTTTTTGTATAATTTCTTTTTGAGTTGATTATGGTGACCAAGCCAGTATGACTTACTGTAATTTTGTACATATTTTGGTTTTATTACAATATACCTAATGGTTGCCATGTGGGAAAGTGTGTTCAATACAGTAGGTTGTATGAATTGATTATGGGGACTACCCAATTAACCGACCCGCATTTATCATTGGCTTAAGTATTTCAGAAGCCTTAGGGATAAATAGTTTGCGAAGTTGCAAAAAATACTGTAGGCCAGATCTAGGTACTATGAAACTCCAATGTTAAAGCCAATAGGCCTGGGGAGGGGGGGGATTATTACTGCACTGTTAAAGCATGCAGACATGTATCTTGATACATGAAATGTCACTTTCTTTTGGGCAAGGAATTTGATTCCAATTACCTCATGATTATAGCCTTTTGCTACCAGATTTGCACTATAATAAGTCTTACTCCAATCTCTTCAGAAGACCTGAACAGTTGCCTGCCAGTATCTTGTAATCCGAACAAATTGTGTGAGATTGATGTTATACTAGTACCACCTCGCATCTAAATTCAGTTTTCGATGGTTCCTGTACTCGATACAATCGGACTGAATTTTGGTAAAATAAAAACTGAGCTTTCAGCAATCAGACAGTGTTTTTAGTATTCTGATACCTCCTTTTGAAGTGTACCCAATGTTATATGTAAAGCCCAAGACGACCTTTGAAGCAGGGGGTGACCTTCATGCAGGATTTTAACACAAATGTCAGAGGAGGATCCCAGCCCCACCATGGTGGTAACTCTAAACCAGCTATGGGGCAGCTCACCCTCCCACTGGGACTTGGGCCTGGGTGCTTATGACAAAAAAGGCAGGTCTGTGAGCTACATCGGCTTGTGACTGGGGAGGCGTTTTTGAAGGCCACCTAGGGTCTGGGCACAGCCCTCGGGCCATCCTGTCAAGGGGAAGACACCTCCCCACACCCATGGCCCAGTGACCCTGTTCTGGGAGCAGTTCACACCTCCCCAATGGCTCAGAGGTTCTCAGAATCTGGATTCTGCTTTTTTCTTGTTTTGCTTTTCAGTGTCCACTTATTTGAATGGAAACACCTCATTGGCATGTTTAGTTGTAGCAGTACAACATGGCCGCAACTGACCAGTAACATGTACTCCTATCTTTTTTTTTTTTTTTTTTTTTAGCTATCGATGAATATAAGCCGCAGGATGCTACAACAAACCCATCCCTCATATTGGCTGCTGCCCAGATGAAGGACTACCAGAAGCTTGTTGATGATGCTATAGAATATGGCAAGATGAAAGGAGGGTACGTACATCTGAATTCGCAGCAGGTGTTGTACACTGTTATTGTGGTCAGTGTAGCTGCATTCAATTGATCACTGAGATGGTGTTCTGTGGTTTACTCTGCGCTTAACTGTTGTGTTCTGTATTTTAATACTTAAAGTGCAACTTGTTCTATGGTATGTAGAATGGAATTTATGTTCACTCTGGGTAGAATTTATTATTAGACTGCTGACCTGGCTTCAGAAACATATATTTAGACCTAAAAACTCCAGGTTATTTGCTAAGGCACCTGCTGTTGTGATACTATTTATGATGAACCTCCCATTTAAAGAAATTGGTGTTGCATTCGCATTAAAAACCAATAACTCTAGCTTACTGTCTTGAAGTTCTTGTTAGGGGTGTGTTTGGGTGTTAATATTTAAAAAAAAAAAATGTTGTATTACTTATGAATCCAAGAAGAACCAGCATGGTCAAAGCTATAAGGTTTGGCTTTAGATAGCCGCGCACCCACTCATCCAGGCATAAATGAACATTCATGCACATTTGGAGAAAAAAAGCGCCTATCAAAGGTATTTATGCATACAAACCACCAGACTTGGAGGTACCCTTGTACATGGACCCATACAGACAGTATATACCATATCCTACATGGAGTTAGACAGCATGCAATCTGAGGCACATAGACATGTGAACCAGTGATTTACAACTTGATTTCACTTAAATGTTTGTCACCTTTATTGAGTAAATCAACTTTGAGGTGGTGCAACAGTGGAATGTCCATGCTCTAGCAGTCCTTTTGTTCGACCTGGAGAAGAGGCTGTGATGTAGTAGTAGTAGTAGTAGTATTATACAAATGTGAATAATTAATTTTATTATTGGAATCCTTATTCCCATGCCCGTCCAGGAGTCAAAGTGGCAAAATCAAATACAGCTCTGGTTGGGGATGTAATCCAGGTTGCTATTACTTCATATTTACTGCATGTTCTGTCCCTTGTCAATTCTTAGTTCATAAATACTCTGCTGCTATCAAGTAAGGAGACCAGTCTGACTATGTCCTGATACGTAGTCTTGGGAATGAGATGACTTGTTCGATGGAGTCTACATTTGGGCATCCACTGATCCACGTGATTGCAACAGTTTAGGAAGTTGCACTATTACTACTAACAGAACTATGCTCTTGAAACCTGGCAGAACACTATTGTTGAATACTGTTGCGGAAAATCTGCTCATATACAGAACTGTGCACAGAGACCCAGGACCTCAGTGAATTGTAGTGGACCAAAAAACTCACCTCCGTACCTAGAACTCCTAACTGCTATAGGACGAAGAGCTAATGAGACACTGATGCTAGTCCAAGTTACCAATGATTAGACAACCCAGAACATGCGACTTGGGGTACACTCAGGAATGGTGGGAATCAAGAACCCTTTCGTTTTATTCTTATACCAGTCCACAACGCGAGTAATCAAAAGTTTAAAATGTTTGTTTTAATGACTTGCTCGAAGATGCAGTATTTTTGCTACCTTAAGCAGGCATATGATTAAAAATAATACGATCAGCATTGTTACAATTCCATAAAACACAAAGGGAGAAATCCTAATATAATAGAGGCAACCGGTCCTATAGTGCCTTGTGAACCACCCTCCCCTGCTAGGAACTAGGTTTTAAAATAGGTCTCTAGGCTTGAATGGGGAACCCCATACCTCCAAGATCAGCATAGCTGAATCCCATCCGGTTCAGCAAAGCTCTCTCTGGAAAAGGATTGCCTCCAAATGCCAAAATCATGCATGCAGTGCAATATTAAAGGCGCTAGAATTTCAGTTAGCTGCAGCTGTGTTCGTGTTATGTCTAGAGCTGGGGCCGATCAACCTGAATAACAGCCTACATTGTTATGGTGACCTTGAAGGCTTCTGCACACAGTGTACAGACAGAGGTCACGATGTAAGTCTGGAGATGTTAAAAACTAGCCATTTTCATGCGCAGAATAATCAAGCAGCCTAACTTACAACAATAGTTACATGTGGTGTTGTGTGCAAAAAGCTGCAAGTGGCAAAATAGTGTTTAAATGATCATGGTAGATGGTACCACTGGAATTTCTATTTAAAACCTTTTGAAGACCCCTGAATACAGTTGTACTCCGCCAACCAGTCTTATGCCCCCCTGCCACTGGAGGGTGGTATAATAGGGGGTATACCGACCCCCAAGAAAACCGTTTCATAAAAGAGGATCAGTATTGGCGTCGGTTGGTTTTTAGTGTGTGATATCTAGGCATATCACAATGATTAGCAAAAGTAGCTTAAAGTAATCCAAGAAGTAACGTGTACTGTTATCTACAAAGTAACTGATAAGTAATTCTGATTGACTTACCTGTAAACCAACCACATGCATTTAAACATGCATCCAACTGTAATTTACTGCAAAAATATTGCTAAGTATTTATTTCGCTTACCTGCACCAGGCCTGGTTTGGTTCTAGATGTACAATAACTAATAGTGTTATACAAACCAAATTGGTCTGAGTGACATTTCTTGCCTGAGTGTGTACAATAAATGCTTAATACTACCCTTTGATAAAGCCTTACTGCTCGTCCACACTACCACAAATAGAGTAAGGTATTATCTACTTTTACCTCTACCTACCTTTGGGGTTTCACTTGATTCTGTGCACACTATACCATACTTTGCTATAGTATATACAGAGCCAGCTTCATACAGTAGCAGATTTATATCTCCTTTCCAAAGAAGGAAAAACAAGCTTTATACTATACTTGCCATTGGATGTTTCTTTTGCTAAAATCTTTTGAAAACGTACTCTGATACCATAATGTACACGTGTGTGTTTTTAATGGGCTTTAGGCAACATCAGTCGGGTTCAATGATAAGCTACTGTTTGGTTTCCTTAGCAGATGAGAAAAAATAAAAATATTCATTCACTGAAAAAAACATAGGTTTCAGGAGTTATATAGTTAGGAATTAGCTAATTCACTCAAACTATACGTTTTAGTGGTGTTATAGTTAGCTGGACATTTTACTCATTCAAAACCATTGAAATTGCTCCTATATAGTTAGTTGTACTAACTATATTTTGCGCACCCGCAATCCACTGCTGATGTCACATATTAGATCATTCATGACATGGTCAGTGACATCACTGATGACATCTCAAATGACATCACTGATATCATCCAGTGAATGTGGTTTGCTTCGTTATTTAAATATGCATTATATATATAGCAATTTACATTGAAGAATGAGTGGATATATATAAATAAATATTTGGATGGAGGATTTAGTAGCAGTGTAGTCGACTGTTTACTTGACCAATTTATAATGTCTCACTAAATATAGTGGATAGTGACTAAACTGTGTGAATATCTGTATCACTTTGTCAGTTGTTGTGTAAACTGATTCTACAGTTGGTTACTAGCTATGTGAAAGTCTATATTAGTTATTGATTAGTTAACTGAGTATTTGTATGGGAGTGTGAAAGTGTGTGGTTCGGTGGGGGGGTGTGACTGTCCAAAGATGTGTGAATAGTTGATTCAGTAGATATATGAAGTTAAAACTACATGTTCTAACAGTTGTTTGGGTGAGTGAATATCTTTATGGGTGTGGTGATGAGCAAATATATTTCTCAATGGTACAGGTCCAACAAACTAGAAGGCAGTGTATGTGTCAGTTGTATATAAATAAGTATACATAAGACACAATGATTGTGTGAGTGACTGGATAACTGTATACTTGTAGTAATTTTATAATTCACTAAGTATGACTTTCTATCTAAATGAATAGAAGTGGTGTTTGTATAAGTGTTTTGCTAAGTAAATATGTTAGTATGATCCATTGTTTACATAAGTGAGTAGGATGACTTCATATGTGAATAGGATGCGTGCTGTTTAATGTCCCTATAGATGTATAAGTATTTTTGATAGTGTTCTATTCATTGACAGCATGTATGAGTGAATCCATAGGTAAGTGATTAGATGTGTATATACATCTATGAATCACTGAGTGGATTTTTAGATACTTGTATTGCTGTGACAATGGATTTAAATAGGATACTCCGTATTTTACAAAGAGTGATAAAATTGTAATAGTGTATGAAAAGGTGTATGTGAATGTCACGTGGATGATGTCATCAGTGATGTCACTGACCATGTCATGAATGATCTAATATGTGACATCATCAGCAGTGGATTGCGGGTGCGCAAAATATAGTTAGTACAACTAACTATATATAGGAGCAATTTCATTGGTTTTGTATGAGTAAAATGTCCAGCTAACTATAACGCCACTAAAACTTATAGTTTTTTGAGTGAATTTCAAAGGTTTTTTAAATGCTAATTCCTAACTATATAAGGCCTGAAACCTATATTTTTTTTCATTGAATTCGCAAGGTTTTTTAAATGCTAATTCTATTAGCAGATAACGTTTTTATATATTAAAACGTTTTTTAAATCTCAAATGCCTGCTTTGCCAACAGTTTTTAAGCACAGGGGCTTTTGTCTCTGGTGGCCATCTTGGGAGACTGCATATCAGAATTTTTTTAATGAAGTATAAGAGGATTTGAGAAGTCACTCAATTTCTATGGCAAAATGAACCCCCTCATTTTGTTCCTTTGCAAATTAAATGTTTTTAAGTGTTAACACTTTATTCCAATCAAGATGACTTCACGTGTGCCATACTTTTGTCATAAGACTGTTCGCGCTCTAGTTGTTCTTTAGAACACTCTGGGACATTCTGTCATTGGGCTATAGTTGGGCTACATCTGGCTGATATTTGGGCTACATTTGTTTTTTTTGTCTCTGGTGGCCATCTTTGGGCTACATTTGGGCTCTAATTAATATATATAGATATATATAGATATATATAGATATATATAGATATATATAGATATATATATAGATATATATATAGATATATATATAGATATATATATAGATATATATATAGATATATATATAGATATATATATAGATATATATATAGATATATATAGAGATATATATAGAGATATATATATATAGATATATATATAGATATATATAGAGATATATATAGAGATATATATAGAGATATATATAGAGATATATATAGAGATATATATAGAGATATATATAGAGATATATATAGAGATATATATAGAGATATATATAGAGATATATATATAGAGATATATATATATAGATATATATATATATATATATATATTTTTTTTTTTTCCCAAAAGTTAATTTTCGCAAGAACCACTGGAGCACATACCTTGAGACATAGCAAAGGCACATCGGGCTACCAGTCCCTACAATTTTGCCAAGTTTGGTGGAAAACCATTCAGCCGTTCGGGCTAAAAGTGAGTCCAACCGCCCTATGGAAATTAACATGGGGAAAACACGTTTTGGGACCCCCCTTTTATCTCTGCCCCCGCTTGACGAATCCCCCCCCCCAAACTTTCAGGGAAGGACCAGAGCGCCGCAAGGCAAAGTTAAGGAAAATTTCAGGAAGATTCCTCAACCGGCGCCAAAGTTATTCCCAATAGAATGTTGCGATTTCCCTATGGAAAACAATCCTAACTATATATACCTACTGGCTATCGCCAGTAGGATGTATGTATGTATGTATGTATGACACTCGCGGGGCTTCCAAACAAGGTTTATTTCATCACAGGTTGCTCAATGGCTGGAAACCGGGAACACAGTCTATGAGTCCTGCTTCGTCTGCTGTCCTGACGCGTTTCGAAGGCGGTAGCCTTCTTCTTCAGAGGAGGACGAATGCTTTGCAGGGTAGTGGCAGGAAACACCTTTATTTAATGTTGCACGCCCCTGGATGGGCGCAGTGCCTCCTGGTGCTTGTAGTCCAGCCGTGATTTCTACTTGCAGTATTGCAACAGGTTCGTGGTTTCCATTTGTTATGAAGTGGCCTCGTATTGGAAACCCCTCGCCAGCCAGCCTGCGCGGTGTTGGTAGAGTTGAGGAGAAGTATATGAGCGTCTCCCCACAAGCTGGATGCTCGCCATCTGGACTCCTTGCATCGCGCTGCACGGCGGTGCTCGGCGTATTGCAGTTCTGCTGCCACGCTCCATCCCCATCAAGATGCCGATCACTCTTTCGGCGGATGCAGCAAGGAGGGTGATGGGACCCTCCAAAAAATGTTCTATATATATATACAATTTTTTTTTTTATCAGGCAAAAGAGAAAGTACAAGGCAATGATCAAACAATAGCCCGGTCCACAATACCGTGACACATTACAACACTGAGATGTCGATAAGCAGCATGTATTTCCTAAAAAGGAACCAGGATGATGGAGTGCCGTCTGTACAGTAGGTTGCAAGGGCCGGGGGACAAAAGTATGCAACACAGCAAGAAGAGCAGGTGGCGGCCCACAGACTGGTAAGTGTCAACAGGAGTTAGAGCTTGGTGTCCGCATCACACACTGGCTGGTCCAGCAATAAGCTTTTTTCGCATTGCAGTTCAATGAACGTGGGGGGGTACACATCACTTCTGTATTTGTGCCATTTCCCCCCCTTTTATGACCCCATTTCCTGGGGCACCCTCTGTTTGAACACCATTTTTGGCAATCATTGCCGTATCCATATCAATAGCCCAATCTCTCCAACACTGGGTCACCCCCACCCTGAATTCTGCACAATGTTGCGTTTTGCAATGGCCCATCCCATTGAAGCCCATGTTTGCTCAGTCTGAGAGAGATCCGTGACCTCCCACACATTAAGAAGACAAAGCTGGGAGGAGGCCTTCAAATGTCTTGCGCAAGCCCACTGCATCTGTTTTGTGACCATATACCAGTATTGCCCAATTTTAGGACAGTCCCATAAGATGTGGAAGAAGGTGCCTATCTGGTTACAATCCCGCAACCATAGAGCTGGTTTCCTACCTAATTTAAACAGAAGCTTTACATCAAAATATACGCAATGGAGTCTTTTCAGTTGTACTAAACGCAGTCTCATGGGGATAGCCACTTCTCTAGGAGAAGCAAGCACATCTCTCCAATCCTCATCGTCCTCACACCCCAGGTCAAACTCCCAACCCTGACGCAGGCGTTGCATAGGATCAGGCCGATTATTTATCTTATCTTAGAGGGGTTTTCTATAGCGCTCTGTCACCATAGTTCCCTGGCGCTGAGTGGGTGCTGAGGATTGTGAAAGAGGGGAGCTAGCCAGACTGTGTGAAGAGGCTGGTTTTCAGAAGTTTTCTGAATTGCAGGAGGGAATTGGAAGATTTAAGCGGGAAGGGCAGCTGGTTCCAGAGTTTGGGAGCCAAGTGAGCGAATCTACAGCCACCGTATCTTTTTAGCTTAATTGACTGTGCAGCTAAGAGTTGATGATGAGAGGACCGTAAGTTACGTACCGGACAGTAGGGAGTGACTAAGGATTTGAGAGGCAGGAGAAGTTCCAGTCACAGCTTTGAAGGTCAGGCAGCCGATCTTAAATGCGGCTCGCTGTTCGACCGGCAGCCAGTGGAGTTTGCAAAGTAGTGGTTTTGCAGACTGCCACTTCGGGATTTTATAGGCCAGTCTGGCCGCCTGGTTCTGCACGATTTGAAGCCTATGAAGAAGATATTTGGGTAGGCCATGGTACAGGGAGTTGGAAAAATCCAGGCGGGAGAGCACCAGGGCAATCGGGACTTGTATCAGGGCCTCGGGTGTGAGGAGATGCGACTTTCCTGATTTTCCTTAGCTGAAACATACAGGATGACACAACCACACCCACCTGAGGCTTAAGGGAGAGCTCTGTGTCTATGATAACCCCGAGGCTCTTTGCAGACTTCGCCGGGGTGGGCGGGGAACCAAGCTCCCAACGGCCAGAACTGAGGGCTCCAATAAGTGGGGCTGTTGCCCGCAAGGATTAGCTCAGTCTTCCCCGGGTTCAACTTAAGCTGGTTGAGGTTCATCTATTGCTGGATGTGTAGCATGACAGCCTGACAGTCGAGAGCTG
The DNA here is from genome assembly GCF_964261635.1 of Lissotriton helveticus. NCBI lineage: Eukaryota > Metazoa > Chordata > Amphibia > Caudata > Salamandridae > Lissotriton > Lissotriton helveticus. The sequence goes on along the minus strand of NC_136061.1, from coordinate 1,857,122,859 downwards.
CATTAGGAGTATTGAGAGGGAAAATGATTTGCAGATCATCTGCGTAATTGAAAACTGTAATGTCCCATCTCTTCAAAGAGTGTATGAGCGGGTGGAGATAAAGATTAAAAAGCAGGGGGGACAGAGAAGAACCCTGGGGCACTCCGCAGATGGTTGGTTCCTTGGCAGCCATGAAAGGGCCTAGGCGAACCGCCTGGGTTCTGCCTGTCAAAGATTTGACCCAGGCCAGAGCCAGGCCCCGGATGCCAGCTTGTTCGACACGGTGGAGAAGGATGTTATGGTCCACCGTGTCGAACGCTGCTGACTGGTCCAATAGGACAAGCGCCTGAGGAGACCCTTTGTCTGCATTGCCCCTGAGAGAGTCCATAACTGCCAGAATCACAGCCTCCGTCGAGTGGGCCGGTCTAAAGCTGGCTTGATTGGGTTCAAGGTAGTTGGAGCACTCAATGAACTGAGAGGCAGCTGGTGACGTGTTCCTCCAGAAGTTTGGATAGGTAGGGCAGGAGAGAAATAGGCCGATAGTTGACAAGATCTTCCGGGTCAGCTCCAGGTTTTTTCACCAGAGGTACCAAAACAGCCTCCTTAAAGGAGTTCGGTACCGTGCCGGCCTCGAGGTGTTTAACAGAGGCAGGATGCAGTCCGGCAAAGCCAAGCAAATGTCTCTGAGAACGGAGGGAGGACAGTAATCATTGGGTGAACCGAATTTGACTCGAAGCTTGTTTGGCCAGGGTGGAGGAATCGAGGATGGGGAAAGCGTGATAGTGGATTTTCAAGAGAGGGAGCTGGTTGGGCAGCGAGGGGACTGGGAAATGGTATTCTTGATTTTTTTTTTTTTTTTTTTTTTTTCAGTGCAAAAGCTATTTAAAGCATTGCAGGACTCTTGGGTGGGGACCTGGGAAGGGAGGGTTCTGGCATCAGACGTCTGCTCACCTATGATTCTAAAAATCTCCTTAGACTTATTAGGTGCAGCGGAAATCCTTTCGGAGAAGTGTGAGGATTTCGCTGCTGTGATTGCGCTTTTATATATTTTACGTGCCGCGACATATGCCTCTGCCAGTCGGTGAATAATTACGTCTCCACCTGCGTTCCGCCTGACGTAGGTTTCAGCTGCTGGGATTTCAGGGAGGTATTGAACCACCTGTGTGATTTACTATGACGGGAGTGGGGAAATCTGAAGAGAGGGGCAAAAACATCGCTGGCTTTTGTTATCTAGTTGGAGAAATCGTCCTCCAGGATCTGGACAGTTGCGGTACTGCGCGATGGAGGTTGGGTATCGGCCAAGAAGGAGAGAACCTTGCGAATCAAGGGTACTCCATTTACGAGCGACCCCGCCTGCCAAGGGAGGAGCTTTGACATGGGCCCCTGACTGTAATCACCGTGTCGATCATATGATGATCCGACCAGATACAGGGGGTGATCACAGGAGAGCGTGAGCTTGTGGGTCCAGATATGATCTAATATATGACCCCTAATGTGGGTGGGGAGGAGACAAGTTGGCTCATATTGAAGTTAGAAAGAACTTTAAACAGTTCGGCTGCATGGGGCCCGGCGTCGCTATCATGGTACCAGTAGTTGAAATCGCCAAAGATAGCGACTCGGGCAGATGAAGTGATCAAATTAGCTAGCTGTTTGCTAAAAGTGGCAGGGAACAGAGGCATAGAAGACTGGGGGCGGTAGAGGACAATAAGAGTAAGAGCTCCCTCACCTGTTTCGAGGCTGATAATGAGGTTGTCTACGTTCGCAAGGGTGAAGGAGGACGTAGAGATAGATTTGAGCTCCTTCCATATGACAGCTGCCACCCCTCCACCAGCACGGCCGGGAGGCTGGTTCATATTGAGCATGTAGTAGGCTGGGGGTAATGCTGCCAGGATGTCAGGGAGGGCGTCATCTGTCAGCCAGGTTTCGGTAATTAGGAGAATGTCGGGGCTTTCATCGGTGAGAAGGATAAAGAGGTCAGCCTGATGTTTTAAGAATGAACATGTATTTAAGTATGACACACGTATGCACGAGTCATTAATATTCAGACGTGCTGAGGGCTGGCCAGTGAGGTGAGAGGGGAACTGTGCGCGCGATGCCCAGTGATGAGATGCGATCTAGGCAGGCAGGGGATAAGGTACATTGTGCAGATTGTAAATTTCTGCGGATTTTTAAATTTCTCACGACAGGGAGGATAAGTAAGAGAAGTAACAGCGTCCCTGGGCCCGTCCGGGTGCAGACGGGCAGGAATCTGACACGACTCCCGTGCGAACCGGGCACGTCCTATGAACGCGTCCTCTGCGCGGAGGCATGGACGTCCCCTTTTATGCGCAACTGGAGCACGAAGATTCCAAGCCACACTCAATATGGCCGCCGCTGTTCTATGCCCGGGACCATCTCCACAGCGTCCATACTCGGCTGGGAGTGGTCCAGGGCTGCAGGAGGGAGGGGGAAAGGAGTCCGCAGATAAAGCTTCTTCAGTCAAGCTATTTAACAGTTTTTATTTTTTTTTTATAAGTGAGGGATATCGTTTTTGTGGGCATAGGGTCCAGAATCCATCTGTCTTCCAGTGGACAGGAAGCAGGCATGGTGAGCTCCTTGGGCATGAGCGCTGAGATGGCATGACTGATCTGGAGATATCAAAGTCTCGGTGGGAGCTAAATGGTCAGCAAGAGGCCAGTTTCCCCTTCACCCACATGTCTCCCCACCGTTGAGATTCCTATCATATCCCACCTGTCAAATCCAGGGCATTTACGAAGTTGACCCAGCATCTCCGGTTCCCAGAGTGGCGTGGCTTTTGTGAGCCTGGTGTGCCAGCCCCATTTCTTAGTGATTCCGTGCCAGACCTCTACAGTGCACGCAGTGGGCCCCGTGAGATGAAGCTTACAGGGGTTTGTGTAAAGTGCTCGATTTATATCCCAACAGCCTGTACGAAGTTTGGATCGTCATACTCTCCACATACCCACTTGACCGCCACCAGCTGCAACGCTTGGTAATAGACGCATGTCAGGCAATGCAATACCTCCATCATACCATCCCATGGTAAGTTTATTCATGGCTATACGTGGTGCCTGTCCCTCCCATAGCAGTCCCCACACAACATTATGAATACTGGAGAAATAGGCGACGGATCACATTGGGGGTAATTTGTAATGTATATACGGAAAGCGCGGTAGGGCAAGCATTTTAGAGTGCCGCCTGCCCGAGAAGAGTGAGATTGCTATTTACTAGCATCGGATTTCAAACGGGTCAGGGGTCCCAGTAGATTGGTTTCATAGAATAAGGACGGGTCCGGGCTAATTAAGATGCCGAGATACCTAAATCCCTGAGAGGCCACAAGTATGTTGTAGCCCCTGGGGCGAAGTGGCGGATCCCCCCCAAAACACATAGAGCTGGGACTTAGCCCAATTGATCATGTATCCCAAGTGGGCACCAGTTCTATGGAAAATGTGAAGCACTCGACTGAGGGACAGCGTGGGCGAGGCCAAGTAGAGGATATCATCCGCATAAAGCGAGATGCAATCTTTGTGGTCCGAAGTCTCCTTATCTGCGGGTCACCCCTAATCCAGACAGCCAGCAGCTCCAACAATGGGGCAAAGAGCAGGGGCGACAAAGGGCACCCCTGCCGCATGCCCCCCTGCAATGGAAAATCGCTGGAGATGTGGTTAACAGTTGCATGCGCCGTTGGTTTGGTGTAAAGCAGCCGAATTATCTGTTAAAATTGGCCCCACAACCCATCATAGCCAGAACCACTAAGAGAAAATCCGACTCAATGGTGTCCAACGCCATAGTGGTCTTCTTATGACAACAGGATTGCATTTTCCATAATAGTGTCTAATCTGCCAAGGACTCCGTTCAACCGCTGCAAGATCAGAGCTGTATTCCTTCCTGGCTTAAACCCGGATTGATCTGGATGCACCAAATCGGTGATATGAGGGATAAGTCTGTTGGCCAATTTGGCTACAATTTTCGCTTCCACTGAGTGGAGGGATGTGGGCCGATAGGCTGGCTTGTCTGGTTTGTGAATTACCACAATTGAGGCAATCCGAAGGTCTGAAGGATACACAGTTCGAAACTTTCAGTGTACAATAAGTGGGGAGAGAGCTTAGAAGCCACTGGTTTGAAGAGTTCAATTGGGAGCACATTAGGTCCCAAAGCTTTGCCTGATCGGCTGTCCTGAATAGCTTTTTGAATTTCAGTTTCCGTGATGTCACTCTCCAGGGATTCGCTGTTCAGCACAGTTCCGCCGCAACTTTGATAGTCGCGTGAAGGTCAGCAGCCAAGGGGGCTGAAACTCTCGGCAGTAGTATATACCGATGAGAAATAAGCGGCGAATGCTTCGGTAATCTTCTGGGGTCAGTGAGCAGCACACCGTTCCCATCAGAAATCGAGTGGATCCACCTGGATGGCATCTCCTTTCTTTCCAGCCAGGCCAGGAGTTTTGCGTTCGTAGATCTTGTGGAGAGTAGCAAGGTAGGGCGACGTAGCAGATCTTGTGGAGAGTAGCAAGGTAGGGCGACGTAGCAGCTTCCGTCAATAGTTGCCGGTAGTCCAGACGGCACCAAACGCTCCCCCACAATACACAAGCGGAAGAGACTGACCCCATTTTTTCCGTAAAATGGTCCGTGTCTTTAAGCAATGTTTCCCTAATGTAGGGTATTTTAAGCACCCAAGGACTAATAGAGAGTAGCATTGCACCCGGTATGCCCAGTGGCTAAACTTGTGCACAGGGAGAGGTGTGGCGCCGCGGCCAGGGCGACTGATGCTGGAATCTGGGGACCACGGTTCGATCCCCGGCTCCGGCGGCAGGTTAGCCCAGCACCATGTGACTCTGGGCAATAGCTCGCTTAATCTTCCCGATGGCCCCCAGCGCCTAGAGACCCTTACGGGTGATTGTGCGCTTTACAAATGTGGACTTTACTTTACGTTGGGGGGGTGATCAGATTCCCCGCGACTCAGAAAAAAATGATTATCTTGGGCTAGCGTGAACATGTGGTCAATAAGGGATTGACTATTGTGCACCCCCAGATTGAAACGTGAATTGAACGATGTTCGGGTTAAGCCATCGGGCTTAACCCCGAGGGGGTACTTGCTGGGTGGGAGGCGTCCCCTAGCGCCAACTACTGTGAAGTTGAAGTCACCCCCCCAACACTAGTACACCCAAGGGTAGGTCCAGTATAAGCGCCCCTATGTCCTGTAACGTAGTACGCTGTAACCCAGGGGGGACCTATATGGATACGACGTGGTACGCTGTAACCCAGGGGGGACCTATATGGATACGACGTGGAGTCTGCCCCTCCCAGGTACCAGATAATGCTGCATACCTACCCAGCTCATCTGTCCAAGTCCTGTGGATCACATATGGACAACCTCTACGGAGGAATACTCCTGCCCCTCTCGAACCAGGATTAAACCCTGAGTGGGCAACTAGTTGATATCCCCATCTATTCAGCGCCCCACTGCAGTTCCCAATCAAATTAGTATCCTGGAGCAGTACGATATCCAGCGCCTGGCGCATCTGGTATTTCGATACTATTCACCGCTTAATCTTGTCACCCAGGCCATTAACCTTCCACGTCCGAAACCTAATACTGAGTGCCACGCCTTGTGGGTGATATGGTTGGAGAAGAACCTGTCGGAACTCAGAGGGTGAGGTCAGGAGCCTGGCACCGGGCCGCGAAGTCGGGGGGGGGGGGGGGGGTACACTGCACGTGAAGGTGGATCGGGGTCCAGTTGTTTAACGAGTAGGCACATGCATTGATCTCTAAATATCCCCAGCACTCCCCTTTGTAAGGGCTCTGTATCCTGGCAGTGAGCATATAATGGTTCAGTCAGTGTATGGGCGCAGAGAAAAATTGGACCCTTTGGCGAAAAGGAAAACCGAGTAGCATTGCTAAAGTAGAAGGAACTAACCACCCCTACGTGCCCCCCCCGCCTCCCTGCACAACCGGTATAAAGCCACCCCCAACTTGCAGAGTGCCTGTCACCCTCCCTCAACATCAGGTACATGAACAACCCCACTCCCTGAGGCAACAGTTCATGAGTACAAGAACAGCCTTGGCTGATCTCCTAAACTGGTATGTGGACACTGCAAATAAATTGTTGCAGTGGTTGAGAGAACATTTGGTACACCAAAGCCAAGGACAATGCAGAATTGGGTCCAGAGGTACTCTTATGTATTGGAACCATGTATATGGTGGGGCACCCTGGATGCAGTAACAGCTACCAGACATGAGAAAACAAAAAAACTCCTTCTCCTGAGTTTGGCAACGGATTTGTAATGCTAAATTCCCATAGGGGGCGTTTACACAAGTGGGAGGGACTCAATCTTTGTGTAGGTTACCAAGTTTACACCTTTTGTATTTGTCAGATCAATAATAACATGAAAATATTGCAAACACAAAATTAAGTTTCGTTCATTTGTTTTAAGATTTAAAAACACATTACTTCATCAAAACCATCTTATGCACATTCGTATTGGCGGTTGACCAGCTATATTTAAAAGACGCGGCGTTTCGGTGCCTCAAACAATCTTGCACCTTCTTCAGGACTTTATCATTAAAATGATATCTACAAAAGACGTGTCACAATACATTCCATTAGGTCCAATATTTGATCGAACAATTGCACATTGATTTGTTTACATTTTACCTCTTATGCCCTACTATTTGGTAACCCCACAACACTGTAATCTGGTTATATTCCCTCAGTCCCCTGTAGTACTAAGTTCCCACACCTTAGTATTACTGAAAGGGAAGACATACCAAGCGTGTTATATCCTTATCGCTAGGATGATGCGTCCTCAACTTGCTTTGTAGGACACCGGTGCTATGGGCTGTGAATGATTTATAACCAGGGCAATTAGATCTATGTCCCTTCTTGGTCATACAGTCCCACCCACAGGTAACTCTATGTTCTTACCCAGGTTTGTATTTCCTTCCTGGAACTCCCTTAACGGTCTTTGGAGCAGGTTGTCTTCAGCTCTTATGATATCATAGGGATATTTTGTTTGTTTTCCTCTTGTTTATTCTAGGAGAAAGCGCACCTTATTTTTAATTCCCCTGACATTAAAATTATTTCCTCAATTTTTTCGTAGTGTACTACTTATTTTTACCTAAGATGTTATTTTTGCTGGATGTTCCTTCAGGTAGATTAAAAAATGGACCAACTTCAATCCTATCAAGACAGAAAACATCTCCTTTGTCAAGAGTTCCCTTTCTTAATTGTTGACCCAATCCTTTTCCTGTCAAAAGGGTAGCCCCTCTTTATTATTAACAGCTACCAGACATATGCTCTGGTAGTCAATGTTTAAGAGGACCGTCACCTTTACTTGCCGATCTTCCACTCTCCCCGTCGGGCTCTGTGCCACCAAGTTGCTATCAGGCGGGGACCTCACCCGCTGGAGTTTGTCAGTAGCATTACCAGCATCGCCCGCAGGTTTGTGAGGGCGCTTATCAACTGTTCGTCAGCCGTCAAGCCAGTCCCACGCATCTTCGGGCCTCGTGAAGAACCATAGTTCATCCTCTGACTCGACTTGGAGCTTTGCCAGGAACAACATGGAGCAATTCACGGCCCTCCAGGGGCAGGCCATGACCCTGCTATCCCCCACCGGAGCCTAGGAGCAGCCCAGACCCACCATTCGCACTCCGCACCGAGGCAGCTAAAGGAGCATCAGTTCAGGGCCTTTGATGCCCCCACAGTTCTAGATGCAGAGTTCAGGTAGAGGGGGTGATCATTCACTGCTCCCGCAGGATTTATTGTACAGTTGCCGGGCTAGAGCACTCCCATGGCCCCACTGAATGAGAATCTGGATGATCAAGGCACTGTCGTACCTTCCAGGAGGCCTGATGCAAGGGCCGGGCGCAGACTATAACTCAAACTGCGCCCAGCTTATACAGTGAAATGTCTCTGTGGGCGCAGGTAATCCGACTCCCGATTGTCTGGAGCTCTCAGCGCTCGTGAGCATAGGCCACACATTAGCCACAGGAAGTAGCGATGTCTGCTCTTCAGGGACGCTCCAGCATCACAGGGAAGAAGCCGCACTGGAGGCGCACTCACCGCCAGCACTGTTGTTGTCGAAGATGAGGTGCGGTGCAGTGACCTGTGTTGGGGCCAGCTCGTCAATTAGGCCGCGGTGTCGGTCAGATCGCCTTCCCCGGGAATCAGCGGGGCACTCCGATGTCGTCATGGCCACCAGAACACACAAGGAGTATTTTGGTGCGGGGGTGCCTCTGATCAATGTCATCTCTCGTCTGCTTGTAGGGCACCACGTCGGGCCCGGTAGTCGGTAACTTGAAAATCCAGCCCGGGTATAATGGTGTATTTCAGATTAATCGAGTGGCACAGCGGAGCGCTGCTACCGTGCAGCCTTTCCCTTTGTCTTTTGATCACACCCCCTCCAGATGTGTTCCTTTTTGGCCTGGTTTGAATAAGGAATTCTTTCTACCATGTGGCCAATGGCAATTAAGTTATCCTGTTTAAGAAGGATTAACTCCATTCCTGAAGTGTGACTGTCACATCTTTGCACATACAATGGCAAAACCACAAGTTTCTTTTCACTGTGTGCCACATACCCTGTAAAAGGTTTCTCTCTAAGGGTTTGGCAGGATTGAATAGCTGAATTTGTCTCCATAAGTAATTCAACATCTATACTTTTAATTCAAACCTACAAGCCTGATGTAAAACATTTTGGAATAAAAAGCCAGCCTTTGCCATTATGTAATGGATTTATGCAAATTATTGCAGGCCTCTGATATTGTTTGCCTCTTCAGTCTTTGCAATGATTTGACTTGCTTTCCTTAGCCTGAAGTTGCATTTAAGCTGATTTTACTAACTAGAGAAACTGCATGAGCTTTGCCTCTCAAAGATGATACTTGCTGAAAGTAACACCATTTTTCTCAACAGGTCAGATGATGAGAAAATTACTAATACTGTGGACAAGCTATTTGTTTTATTTGGTGTGGAAATCCTGAAGAAGATTCCAGGTCGGGTGTCAACTGAAGTAGATGCTCGGTAAGTGTTTTGCCTCTTAGGTAAAGTGATGAGATTGATTAAAACCAAACCTCTGGCAATTACTACTCAGTAGTGTATCCCACAGACCTGCTCACAACAGTGGGCATAAGCCCCAACTCTATCCCCATTCCATCTACTTACTTCTATTGTACTTAGTCTTTAAGTCTAGTCCCATAGAATTGTGCTTCAAACAGGCTTTTTTAGCTCCTCAAATGCATACATCCTGTTAATCACTGGACTTTAATCTGTCTTCTCAGTCTCTCACAAAGTGAGATTGCAACCTCGCAAGCAGACACCCAGATGCAATTTTGGAATTGGATGCCCTTAAGATGGACTTCTTAACAGTTTATTTAATTCTTTACATGAATGGTGTGAAATTGGGTTTGCTAGTGTAGTGTGCATAACCTTTCCATGCAAGTGCATGCACACAATGCTGCTGTAATTCTGTTATATGGAGAAACTGTATTAAGCAAGACCTTTTTCATGCTCGATTGTTTAACCCCAAATATTGGGTAATGCTAAATACACCACTTAATTGTGGGTTTCTAAAGCGCTAGAATCGACTCCCGAAGGAGTATCTCTGCGCTGTAGACCGCTGGGCAACCCGTCCTGGCTTTCCCTGTGAGATGGTCCCTAATGGGTATCTCCAAGGTGAAACTAGGCATCCCCGGCGTATGTGGGGGGCCGTCTTTTGCCCACTATGCCACCCCCCTTTGGACACCGCCATATGCAAATCAGTCTTGACACTGTGCCCCATGGTAACAGTTCAGACCGAAGTGCCGTGCCAGGTCCTCCCTGGACCGCAAACTATCATCCTGGGACCGGTTTCCGGGTATGTTACCCTTCAGCCAGGCTAGCTTGAATCCAGTGGCACAGTGAGCAAGGGACCCACGTCTGGCCATACCCATCCCACTTAGGGCAGACTTAGGGTCAGACTGATTTGCATATAGCCATGTCTGAACTGGGGAGCGGAGTGAGCTAAAGAATGATGATGATTACACCCAGATCAGTTGACCTGGGGTGAGTGCTTGCAATGTTCAACAAGCAGTCCATCATCCACTTTGGTTTTGCTTCATACTATGCCCAGCAGACCACCAGTGTGAAACTCCATGGAAAGGAAGATGGTTTGCTTGTCAAAACTCTCTAAAACTGAGTTGTCTTATGCTTAAGTATGCTCCACCGGCCATTTCAAATAAATGGGTGGTCACATCTCAATGGTGAGAAATATATGCCACATCTTAATTTGTTTACTTGTTCGTTCTGATTCTCTGGTCAGTCATCCACATGACATGGATAAAAGGGTATCCATATAGGGTATGGCGGGGGCTCCACCTGATTAAGTTAAAAGAGGTGGGTGGGTGGGGTCACAAATGACTAGAGTGTGGCGTCATGTAAGCAATAGGTGTGGGGCGGGGGGGGATTGGGTGGGGGGGTGGGAAGCAATACTGGGGAAGGGCATGGCAACATGGATGCAACACTGTGTGTGGGAGAACAGCATGAAGGCTAGAGTTGTCCAAATTAAGAATACCTCTGCCTCCAAACAGTGACTTGCACATTCTGCTGTGCTCGTCCCTTGCACCACCACTCTCCCAGCAGCAGATTTCAGCTTTTTAGCCCCATCCACCCCACATCCCTCAACTTAGTTCATTGCATCAGTAGGAGCTAGAAACCCAGTTGGATTGACCTGTACACAGCCCATTCATCAGCACTTCAGGAAGTGTGTTCTGGTCAAGATCAGTCCCACTAGATGAGTTTAGGGACCCAGTGGAACACCAAACACTTTGTAAAAACACTCTAAATTGCACTAAAAACAGGGAATGAACTTAAATAGTTTATACACTAGACTAACGTTTGAGAAAAACATTAATGGTAACCACGCTGGATGAGCAAATAAAAGCAGCAATGCATGTTATGTGAATTTTTGTAAACTGCAGGATCGCCTGCGAGTATTCTGGTCCGGAGCAGTTGTCTTCAATTAGCCAACCTGCCATAATCTGGGCTAAACAAAGCCAGATCATGTTTTTTTTTTTTTCCCCCATTGTTTTTCTAACTTTGCATATCTTGTACCATTAAGGATATACAGGAATGACCGTGTACACAAACCTAGTACTTAATTTCATATTAATTAGTAATCTCTCAGCAGAGAAATATAAAAAATGTCTGGTATAAAAATTCACAAACTCCTATATTGGAGTCCGTAACATGGACGCAAGACATATCGCATGGGCGTGTCAAGTGCCAGGGATCTAGCAGTTTCTGGTTACCAGATTTATCAAGGTGTGGGTCAAGGGGTAGATTCCAGTCACCCCATCAAAATCTTGGTTTTACCAGAGAATGGAGGAGTCTGGATAGGGTGGGAAGAGATCATATTTATTTCCCACTGGTGCCTATATGAAGCAGATCATGAACGTCTCATTCAGTATCTTAGGTTTTGCGAAAACTTCCATGGATTTATGTAAGAGGATAGCGACTCCACATTGTGCCCACCCATTCCTTTCTCAGTTTTTAAGGCTGTGTCCATAAAGCAATTTCTTGCACAAATTCCTCATACAGGTGTTGAGATTTGAGAATTGACTATTTTATTTTTATACTATCTCTCGGGCCGTTCACATTGAGAGATACGCCGCAAAGGTGGCAGCGTATTAAGGGGAATAGGCTTTTAGCCAATATAGCAAGGGGGTGGGGTTCCGGAGGATGAGAGGGTCTATGGCGGGCAAAGGGGCAGAAAACAGATGTAGGTCTGCTGCTATCCTTGTGATAGCTTTGTTCCTTATCAGGACATTAACACTGTCAAGTTTTTTTTTTTTTAACTCTCTAAAGAGTATTGTAACTGTGGGTCTGAGGCGATGCCAAGTCTACCTACCAATGGCTGTTGGGAGCCAGTCAATGAGCTGCTGGAGTGTGAACCTAGACACACACAAATGAAACCCATTTCCTGTCAGTTACCAATGTCCCCTGAGGTTGTTATTCAGCAGTCACTGCTCAACCCTCTTAGTAGGCAATAATACACAACATGCGTAAAGAGTCATTACAAGCAAAAGCAGGGTATCTTCCAGGCTTGGGCACTCCCCAGTAGCTGGAACTCTGGGTGCCTTCTCTTGGATCTTAACCTAAGCATGCAATGTAGAAGGTGCATGTCACTCTATTTCCCCACCCACCCTTGGGGGAAGATGGGGAGGGTGGCGTAACATCCCACTGAACCCAGTTGTCCATAAATTCAATTGCACAACTTCAAGTGAATCAGGACTAGGAGTAGTCATGGTCTCCTTTTAGTTTTCATCTTTGATCAAGAGAAGTCTCTTTGTACCATGACTTTTTGTGTGGAATTTTTCATTGCCAACAACCACCTTTGAGTGACCCTTTCCAGTCTTTGACGTTTGCTTTGGCTGTTGGCAGTTCGTGCCTCTCGTGTGCTGGTTGAAGCGACGCCTTATGGTTTTCCTATATATTTATATTGAACATCCAGTGCATCCAAGAACTTCCTCATTTTCTGACTCGTCCTATTTCCTTGTGCTGCCATCAATGGTTTTCAACCTCCCCACCAGCCTTAGAAAGCCATAGCAAATGTCCTGATTTTACAGGCGGAGTAGCAAAGTCCAGAAGTGTTCAAAGTATAATATTAATTGGTTTGATTTTTATCATGAGAGAAGTCTGCCAGAGTAAGATTTGGGGGTTCTCCGACTGGGAGGGTCAATGTTTCTTAGCTGCAGTGATATCTCTCTGCTGTGCCTGCTTATGCCGTAGAAGAAATGCCAAAATAGGCCAGGGTACCTCTGATGTAGAGGCAGCATGAAATATGACCATGTAGCTCTCTTTACAGCTGTGGGGCTAATGTCTGTTTAAGGAGTTTAACTGAGTATTGCAATCCACGTTTGATCAATCTATATTTTGTTTTGGGAGTCTCCAGTGATTCTCACTTAATCGTGCCTGCTACAGATGTCTTTTGTTGCTTCAGGGCCCATATCTTTGGAGACCATTCTGGTAAATCAAGTCTGGATTTGATGTATTTCCGTTTGGCGTCTGTATTATCCAGCCTATGGTTGAAGGAGGCGATGTTGTACCTTGGGGATTGGACTTTCCACCCTCTCTTGGACATGGCTTCATTTATGGAGCCCATTGAATGATTTATGTTGGATGGCTCGCAGAGTAAGGCTTCCATTGCAGTAGAAGATGTGGACGGTGGGTTGTTTAACATGTCACCCCAGTGTGCAGCAGCAGGCACCTTGGTATTGGTGACTGCTTGCAAGAAGAGTAGTTGTCAGGTGGCCTTCACTTTGACGTGCAACAGAGAGCCCATAAGATCCTATGAACGGATGAAAGATGTGCCAGGTAGGGATTAGGCTATGGTCCAGCAGGACAGGCAATCTGGATGCCTCGCACAGAGCACATGAGTTACTGTATTAAGAGGTGAATGTCAACCCACATCCTTCCAGCCCCTTCTAACCCTCACTGTGACAGATACGTGGGTAGACTGTAGCGTCCCAGTGCGTACTGTGCAGTTTCTCTGATGGCATGTGCCAGCAGTGGATATGCTGCTCCTACAGCCAGGGCTCGAGGCCAGCTGGCAGGGAAACTCTCAAAATTACTGACTGCTATGTGCAGCCCCTCAATCTGGGGGCAGACAAATGCACTGATTCCAGAGTAGCTGCACAGTCTCATTTGTCGGGCAGGGCCACCTCGAAGGTTCCTCCGCATTCTCCAGGTGTTACACCAACTACATAAGCAGATTCTTGACAGTTAGCCGGCTTTGGGCACTTCTAAGTGATGACCAAGGCCCAATGAGCAGCAGAACTCTAGCAGGATGTCTCCATGGTTTCCAGCTTTGCTCCAATTGTTTTGAGGAATCCAAGAAGGGCGACAGAGGCTCTGATGTGAAGGGAGAGGCTGTTATGTTTCTTTTGACTTGTTTAGTGCACCAATCACCTGGGGTATCCAAGTGCTTGTGTAGGTCTGTGAGCCTGAGGTGCTTATACGAAGAGCCAGATCTTCAGCTTCTTGCTGAAGAAGTAAGGTTGTTACATGTCTTGGGTGCAATGTAGAAGAATGAGCGAACTCCAGTTTTGCTTTTGTGGATGCAGGGAATTTGTGCGAGAGGCAGAGCTTAAGTGTCTGGTGGGTTGGTGAAGTGTATGCAGGTTGCAGGTCCTGTATCATGTAGGGCTTTCTATGCATGTGTAAAAGGCGGTTTAGTTTTTTCTTAATTGGCTGCGCTTGTGAAAGTGGAGACAATGAAGCGTGCTTCTTGAGGTGCGGTATGAGTCATGCAGCTGTGTTGTGGACTGTCTGGAGTCTGCGCCGAAATCTCTTCACTCTTAGGGTTGCCGTACTCCAGCCTGCTGGTAAGGAGCGATTGCGTGACTGCCTCAGAATATCATAGGAACAACGATTTGAAGATCTTTCCTAACATGCGTAGGATATGGTAGCATGAGGGGCATGCTGTGTTCACTTGAGCCATCAAGTTGTGCTTATTGTTTAGGATGATTCCCTAGGGTTCTGGCTTAGCCTGTGGGTCTTCCATCTGGCTCAGATGGACACCAGGTGGAGTCCCATGGGGATGTTTTGTTGCCAAAGACTAGTACTTCTGTCTTGTGGGAGTTTAGCTGCAGGCAGTTGATTTGTATCTAGTCTGCTTCCATGGTCATGCAGTTGATTAAGTTGTCTCTGGTGGTGGTTGTCTTTTTCCATTAGGGGAAAAGAGGAGTTTGGTGTAATCGGTATAGGAAACTTTGCACTTTATGAGCTATATAAGCACTCCTGTCCTAGTAACTTGGTTCTGTGTTTGCATGCAAGTAGGAGTCCTATGGAATGGAGGGGTGTGTTTGGTGAGAGGAAATGTGACTGTTCAGGTAAGTGAAGTTTAAGGTGTCTCGGTCTCTGTCGTATTAAGTAAGTTGTGTGTAGGAGGTTGAGGATGAGCCTGGTTGCTGCGTCCTGTGTGGTTTGCAGTTTTCTAGTGAGTTGCTTTGTGATCCTGATGAAGGGTGTTCCCAAAGTCCTATTTGCTGGTGACCAGGGCATGAATGATTTTTTTTCTTTTTAGGTCTCACCTTACAGACCTGCTGTATTAAAGGTGTGCATAAAGCTCCCCCTACTTCCCGCCCACGTTTTTATTGGTCCCTGTCCTTTGTAAATGCTGGCTTTTCATTGGCCATAAGGCCCCCCTCCCCCAGCGCCTTGAGACCCCCACAGGTGAGTAGCGCGCTCTATACATTTTTTGATTGTAGTTCCTCCTTAGTATCGCCCTGTCTCTTTTTGTAACCTGACACCCCCCTTTACATGTGGTGTAACACCCTAGGTTTTAATTACAGCCTCAAGGCACTATTTTCTTAAAGGCCTTCAGACCGGACACTCACTTGGTCCTAAACAAGGTTGGCAATGGTTACTTTGCTCACTAGCACATCTCACAATTGTTAGACCTTCTATAAATTTCCCTTCATCAGCTCAACATAGAGTACAAACTAATCGGAATTAATATAATTGTGTTGTCACATTTCAAAGCTCTCAATTGTATATATGGACATAGCTATTTGAATGTACTTGTGGTACTGTCTTGCATGCAGTGCATTATGGGAGTACCATATGTGACCAAGCTTGATGCTCACTAGGGACCTCTGGGAGAAGCTTGCAATGAATATAAATGTTTGTCAGATTTAAAACTACTAATTGTATATATGGACATAGCTATTTGAACATACTTGTGATACTGTAATGAATTATGGGTAATGTGTAGAATATATAAAGTGTTTTTTTTTTTCCTTTTGTCATGGTGTCATTTCTGGTTCAGATGTATCAATCTTCACCTTCCACAACACCCTATTTATTCGTCGGTCGTTAGTAACCATCTCTGCAACAAGTGCGCAAGCTATCCTATTTATCTTTTATCTGTGAAGGGAGAAGGTCACGTTAGTCCAATACATAGAGTAAATAACTACATGTTCGAGGCATGTGGGCTGCTGAATTCATATCTGTTCATAGATCGCTGCCTAGTGTTGGGTCCGGATGATTGCACATTGTTGTCCTGGAAGAGTCTTCGAAGTATCACGAGATAGGTGGCTCCTCCACTGGACTACAGTGCGCATGGGCATTCTCTCCATCCTCAGATTGTTATTCTCTGCCATTGGGTTCGGATGTACTTTCCTAATCTCCAAGTTCGGAATCAAGAAACCTTTCAAAAGGCCTTCGGAACCGTCGGTATTGTTCAGCGCTGGCCGTGAGGCCTTCTCGACAACATGTGGACCGACCGCCGATGGAACGAAGCCCATTCAAGTACTGCCCGCAGTGCAACTCTAAGTTCCCGCACACAGACAAGCATCCGGTGTGCAATAAATTCCTATCTCCAGATCACAATTAAGATAGTTGCCTAGCCTGTGCCCAGTTCCGATCGAGAGACTATCCGGATTCGACGGGCGGCGAGGCAAGAAATGCAACGGTCGACGCCCAAGCACATCTTCGATGATGAGGTAGATCTAGCGAGCACCGAAGACTCTGATCTAGACGAAAGAGAATACTCTGAGCCCAACTCCGAATATTACCCCAATATTACCCCGAAGAGGGAGTACTAATCGTCTATCTCTAGGACTATGATCAGGACATCGTAGCGGTTGAAGACGACTCCGATAACGACGAGGGGCGAACTGTGAGTACACTGCCCCATATTGACACTACACCTCTATCAGAGACTCAGGTCAAGGCATCGCCAGCAGGCCTTAGCCGAGATCTACAACCTCGTTCTATAGTCCCGCAATACCGCCCGGCTAAGAACACACACCAAGAGCCCTCTGAGATACGATATACATCATCGGTTCCATCGAAACCGAAACTTACCGTCTTCGGACCGAATTACGTCGACCCGAAGGTAACTAAGCCAAAGGGCGTCGACCCGAAGGCCACAGTACCAATACAACCTTCGAAGCCAAAGACCGTCGAGTCGACATCGAAGACCAAAGCTGTTGAGTCTAGCTCTAAGTCGAAAGCCGCCGAGTCCACCTCTAAGCCAAAACACGTCGCTTCGACACTGAAACAAAAGCACGTCGAATCTAGCAAAACAGCCTCCGGTATCGACAAGGGGGAAAAAAAAAGTCGACGCAAGCACGAGGCCTACGCCTAAAACTGCAGTCGAACCAGAATCGAAACCGAAGGTGGACCAAAGTCAAGCGGTCGAGCCAAAGCCCATCGAGCCGAAAAAGGGCATCGAACCAAAAACACCTAAACACTGTCGAACCGACCAAACCGCTCGGTCCGGAAAAGGTTGTGAAGCCAACCAAAGACGTTCAGCCGACAACCTGTCAAAACATCAGAAACCGATCCAACCACCAAAAGCGGTCGACCCCAAAAAAGCGTTGAGCCGAAAAAAGACAAACCAAAGGCTACAGCACCAAAACCAAAGACTGTGAAAGAAGAGCTTATTCATCCAGATCCTTCCACAGAAGACCAGTAAAACTGTACATTGACCCACAGACTGGTAAAGTGACTTGTTTATACAAAAAAGAAAAGACCTCTGCCAAAGGAAGACTTTTCTAAAATTCCCCTAAAGAAAGAGGGGACTGTGCAACCTACTCCTTATTCGCGGTCGACCCCAAAAAAGCGTTGAGCCGAAAAAAGACAAACCAAAGGCTACAGCACCAAAACCAAAGACTGTGAAAGAAGAGCTTATTCATCCAGATCCTTCCACAGAAGACCAGTAAAACTGTACATTGACCCACAGACTGGTAAAGTGACTTGTTTATACAAAAAAGAAAAGACCTCTGCCAAAGGAAGACTTTTCTAAAATTCCCCTAAAGAAAGAGGGGACTGTGCAACCTACTCCTTATTCTTTGAACCTATCAGTCCAGCTATGCCTACTACTCCTTATGCCCCAACCTCACCTGCGTGCTCTGACTACACCCCAGATGAAGATCAGGACACAGATCTAGTGTTATCCACAAAACCCAATTGCGGAGCCAAACTCACAGCCATGGGGTGGAGGGACACTGAAGGGATTCTGCTCATTACAGACCCTGCAGTATACCCAACTAAGCCACCCACAGAGGATACAATAGCGTTTAATTCACTATTCGACAGAGCAGCAACCTATCATAATGTAGATATGCACTCTGATGCTATTGAGGAAGACTTCCTCTTTGATACATTAACAACCTCTGAGAGGCACGTTAGACACTCCCAATGTTAAAAGGTGTATTAAAACATGCAAGTGACCTATTTAAGGACACTGCGAGGGCACGGGTCATAAACCCTAGAATCGGAAAAAAATATAGGGCTGCACCTATTGACCCAACATACATCAAGGGGCAGCTACCCTTAGATTCCCTAGTGGTATTCAACGCACGGAAACATGCAAATTCCCAGACTACTGGAGAGGCCGCACCTCCAGACAAGTAGTCAAATCTTTGATGCATCAGGCAAGAGAGTGGCAGCTCAAGCAGCAAACTCATGGAGAATAGCCAATACACAGGCCCTGTTGGCCAGATATGACAGGGCGCACTAAGACGGTGTAGAAGAAATTCTCCAACACTTGCCTGATCTTTACAAACAGCAGGCAGATTAACTTATTCAAGAGGGAAAGCTCATCACCAATGCCTCAATTAAATGTGCACTAGACGCGGCAGACACAGCTGCCAGGTCCATCAATACAAGCGTGCTGCGAAGGCGACACGCATGGCTTCGCATATCTGGCTTTAAAAATGAAGTCCAATCCACAATTCTTAATCAGCCGATCAACCCAGACTTTTTATTTGGTCCAGCAGTTGACTCAATTCTGGACAAAATAAAAAGATGCGGAAACTGCGAAGTCTATGGGAGCTCTCCAGTCCCAACAACGGGGCTCCTTTCGTCGCTCCAATTATAGAGGAGGAGCGTGAAGTAATACATCACAGCAAACCTCCAACTACAAAAGTAACACACAATCCACACACAACAAACACCAACAGGGGTGGATACAGAGGAAACCATACCAAGGGAAGAGGTGGAGGCAATGCAAATAGATCCTCCACTAACTCAAAGCAGTGACTTCTTGAACTACCACCAGACCACATAACACCGGTCGGGGGAAGAATACAACCATTTCTGCCAGTCTGGTTAAATATCACCACAGACAAATGGGTCAGCAAATTATCCAACATGGCTATTGCCTCGAACTCGCCTCACCACCACCCCAAACATACCACCCGTGCACCGTCCAATGTCACAGGAACATATAACGCTACTACAGCAAGAGGTCATCAGTATGCTGCAAAAGGGGGCCATAGAACCAGTCTCACTACAACATCCGGGAACAGGAGTATACTCCCTATACTTCCTCATTCCAAAGAAGGACTGGTCTCTCAGGCCAATATTGGACCTCAGGCCCCTCAACCTGTACATTGTCAGAGCACTTCCACATGCTGACTCCAACAAGTCTTACCATTGCGCCGCCAGGGAGACTTCCTAGCAACCTTAGACCTCAGACGCATACTTTCATATACCAATACACCCTGCTCACAGGAAGTATTTAAGGTTCACCATTCAGGGACAACATTACCTGTTCAAAGTCCTACATTTGGTGTCACGACAGCTCCAAGAGTGTTCACCAAATGTCTAGCTACAATGGCAGCAAATCTCGGAAGGCAACACATTCATGTGTACCCGTATCTGGACGACTGGCTAATACACGTGCCGACAGCCCAGCAATGTGCAACCACATGTCAAAAACCATACATCTCCTGCACAGTTTAGGATTCTCACTAAACTACCCAAAATCACATCTCCAACCCGCCCATGTCCAACAGTACCTGGGAGCACCAATAAATACACTGGCAGCAAAAGCATATCCCAACACTGCACGGATCAAGGGAATGCAAACGTTGATTCAAAAGTTCAAACCCCAACACTCACTACCAGCTCAAGTGTTTATGCAGCTAATAGGCATGATGGCCTCGTGCATATTCATAGTCCCTCATGCCAGACTACATATGCGTCCGCTCCAAGAATGCCTACCGAGGCAGTGGAACCAGGCTCACGGGCAATTAAAGGACCTAGTGTTGGTGACCAGTCGGGCATACAACTCTCTGCATTGGTGGAATCCACAAAACCTTTGCAAAGGACGACTGTTCCAAGAGCCTGTCCCACAAATAGTGTTAACCGCAGACGCATCCCTAGTAGGATGGGGAGCCCATGTCCTACACTACAGTACAGGGACTCTGGACTGCACAGCAAAAGAAAATGCATATCAACCTTCTGGAGTTGATGGCAGTCTTTCTAGCACTAAAAGCTTTCAAGACACACCTAGGCAACAAAGCTGTGTTCCGGACGAACAACATGACAGCTATGTATTACATCCAGCAACGTGGAAATGGTCTATTCAGAGCAACATGTTTCTCATGGCAGAACACCTCCCAGGCAAGGGCAAGCAGGTAGCCGACCTGCTCAGCAGGCACAGCCAACAGATGCACGAATGGGAAATTCACCCCAAAGTGCTCCAACCATTATTCCGCAAGTGGGGACAGCCGGAGATAGATCTCTTTGCCACAAGCAAAAATGCAAAATGCCAGTACTTTGCTGCCAGGTTCCCACATCCGCAGTCGCAGGGCAATGTGATATGGATGAACTGGTCAGGCAACTTTGCGTACGCTTTTCCCCCAGCACCATTAACCCCTTCCACGCTGATGACTGACTGAGCTCGTCATGAGTTACGCCTCTCGTACGCTCATGACGAGCTCAGCTCGTCATGTAACGCACATTTTTAAAAACCGCCACGTAAGCGGGAAAAGCCGCCGCGCACATGCGGTTAATACCGCTGGTGGCACGCAAAATGCGCCAACATTCGCTGACACTGATCCTAGTTGCTCCTACATGGGCAAGGCAACCGTGGTACACAACGTTCCTAGAACTGTCAGTGGTGCCTCATCAAAGACTGCGACTCACACCCAATCTTTTAACTCAGAGCCATGGAGAAATCCAACACCCAGACCCTCAACCTGGCGATCTGGCTCCTGAAGTCCTAGAGTTTGGATACCTCATCTTGCCTCCTGACTGCATGAATATTATCAAAGAGGCAAGGAAACTCACCACCAGAGCTTGTTATGCAGCAAAGTGGAAGAGTTTCGTCATTTACTGTAGTAACCATGACATTAACCCACTTGATGCTTCTACTCAAAACATCATTTGCTATTTCTTGCCTCTACAGCGTTGCAATTTAGCCTATTCATCCATCAGGATACATTTAGCTGCGTTAGCAGCATATCTGCAAAATAGGCAACACCTTTCACTATTTAGGGTGCCAGCAATTAAGGCATTTATGGAAGGACTTAAGCATGTAATTCCCCCAAAGCACCCACCTTCACCGGTCTGGAATCTAAACGTCGTTTTAACCAGACTATGGGACCACCTTTTGAACAACTACTCATGCGAACTACAATTTCTTACTTGGAAGGTGGCTTTCCTTATTGCCATTACTTCACTTAGAAGAGTTAGTGAGCTGCAAGCCCTAACTATTCAAGAGCCATTCATTCAAGTACATGCAAATAGAGTAGTTCTCAGAACAAACCCTAAATTCATGCCAAAGGTGGTATCCCATTTTCATATAAATCAAGCAATATAACTGCCAGTGTTTTTTCAAAATCCAGACAGTAGCTGAAAGGGCCTTGCATACTCTTGATGTCAAAAGAGCACTGCTATACTACATAGATCGAACCAAGGCATTTAGAAAAACAAAACAGTTATTTGTTGCTTTCTCACCGCAACACAAAGGTAACCCCATTTCTAAATCCAGTATAGCCAGATGGATCGGTAAGTGCATCCAAATGTTATTTGAAAGCAAAACGCACCTTAACAGTTCCCCCTAGGGCGCATTCCACAAGCGCTAGGGGCATCCATGGCTTTCCTAGGTAACATTCCCTTACACAATCTGTAGAGCAGCCACATGGTCAACCACACTTACATTTACCAAACACTATTGTGTAGATGTACATTCAAAACCGCAAGCTGCTGTAGGACAGGCTGTTCTCAAAACTCTTTTCCAGACTGCTGCAGCTGCCACAGGTAGCCACCGCTAAGGGCGATACTGCTATACATTCTATGCAGATATGAATTCAGCAGCCCACATGCCTCGAACGGAATATGCTACTTAACAGTATGCATCTGTTCTTGGCATGTAGGGCTGCTGACATTCATATCGCCCACCCACCTCCCCGGTGCCTGTCGCAGATGCAGCATTCACTCTTTGCATGGACATCTCTTGCTGTACTATACTCCATCCATCTCTGCCACAATGGCGAAAAACAATCTGAGGATGGAGAGGATGCCCATGCACACTGTAGTCCAGGGGAGGAGCCACCTATCTCGTGATACTTGGACTCTTCCAGGACCACAATGTGCAATCATCCGGACCCAACACTAGGCGGCGATCTATGCACAGATATGTCAGCAGCCCTACATGCCAAGAACAGATGCATACTGGTAAGTAGCATATTCCTTACTCACATCTTCAGCCGCCTTCACCTTCCACAACACCCTATTTATTCGTCGGTCGTTAGGAACCATCTCTGCAACAAGTGCGCAAGCTATCCTATTGATCTTTTATCTGTGAAGGGAGAAGGTCACGTTAGTCCAATACATAGAGTAAATCACTACATTTACTCACATCTTCAGCCGCCTTCTCCCCTGTCTCCAACTAGTTCCTGGGTTAAAGAAAAAAGGACAAAAATAGGTTAGTGGCCCCCTCCAGGGCACCCCTTGCTAGGTTACAAAGGGACCCCTTTTGGGTCCTCCGTCATCTTTATCTGATCTGTCCAGGGTAGGGTATTCCCGCAGGAGGCTGTGGATAATCTTATTGCCCACCAGGATTGATGTCTCCTGTTTCCCTACTACCAGGCTGTTACTGGAAAAAATAACCTCTTTGAACAGCACAGGAGCCTCCAGCAGCCCTGGAGGTCACCTAATGCATGTGTCCCTGGTAACAAACCATATTTCAGAGTCCGGTGATGCATGAAGTAGGAATCCATGCCCTAAACTCCGTGCCTGTGGCCTTCAGTAGGTCCTGTGCATTCCCAGAAGAGATGGTATGTTGTCTCGTCTGCAGTGCACCCTCTCAGGCAGGACTTATATTGGTTTAGTCCTCTTGCATGCATGAAGGCTCTCATGGGAAGTTCACCTTGGATGGCTGGCCAGGCAATGTCTTTGTGCTGGTTTGTCAGGCGCTTGGATGCAAGGTTTCCCCCACACGTGGTCTGCTGTGGCAGAGGGTAGGGCGCCGATCGGC
The DNA here is from genome assembly GCF_964261635.1 of Lissotriton helveticus. Classification (NCBI taxonomy): domain Eukaryota; kingdom Metazoa; phylum Chordata; class Amphibia; order Caudata; family Salamandridae; genus Lissotriton; species Lissotriton helveticus. The sequence continues at coordinate 1,857,099,638 of NC_136061.1, read as the reverse complement.
TCGCTGATATGGGTAGGGTGGATTTCCAGATCTGCCAAGTTTATGATGCTCACTAGGGACCTCTAGGAGCAGCTTGCTGTGCCGCACCTAGACCAGCAGTGCTGGTGCCTTGCTCACTAGGGACCTCTAGGAGAAGCTTCCAGTACTGCACCAAGACATGCAGTGCTGGTTCACTATGAGCTATTGGTGTTGCATTATGATGTGCAACGCCAATACCTTAAACTATCAGTAATGCGAGACCTATTGCAAATGCTCGTTTTTCCAATGTTGCTTGGGAGCCATTGGACCATCTTCTTCCACATCTTCAGATTTTAGGAGCAGGATTCTGTAACTGCATTGGCTTGTGCATTCCTGTCCACTTATCTGTCACTGATTATTCAGTGTTTCCTGGCATTGGTGTCGGTCTGGTCACCAGTTTGAGTCCCATGGTGAGGTCTTCTTGCTGAAGATTGCTACTACGTCTTCTTGGTGTTGATCTTGAGAGTTTGCTTCATCTGGTTAGTATTTCGATCATGCAGGCGGTGAACTTGTTAGTTTTTCGGGGGGCGGGGTCTTGCCTTGGAAGGCGATCTGTGTTGTCCGCATAGAACATTTTATGTTGTGTGCATGGATGACGTTGGCCAGAGGGTAACCTGTATTAGTTGCAGAGGGTGGGGCTGAGCGATGAAACGTTTGACACTCCAGAGATTAGTTTGTGGCATTCCGACTAAAGTTCCAGGCTCACGGCTTCCTTCCTATGTGTTAAGGAGTAGATCCAGCGGAGAGCGGGGTCCTTGGGTGCCAATCTCATGCAGGTGTATGATCAAGCTGGGGAGTGAGACCATGCTGAAGCTTGCTGAAAGGGGGCCATTGTGTATTCTGTCAAGGATCACATGGCTCTCTGTGGCATCGATTAGCACGGTTTCTCTATTGTGGCTGGGCCTTAATCCGGACTGAATGGCGTCATGGAGCTGGTGGTTGCTGAGGTGGTCGGCGAGACATCTGTTTATTTCTTGAAGACCTTTGCTGGGTATGGTACGATGGAGATGGTTCTGTCGTTTGAAAGGATGGCTGGGCCAGCAGATGGCTTCTTGAGCAGGGGCGTGATGGTGACATGTTGCCAGGCGTCCGGAATTGTGACTCAATTAATGGAAGCTTTGAGGATGGGTGTTAATGCTGCTCTGATCATTAGTCCTGTGGTGGGGCGTCTGATGGCTTCCAGAGTGGGTGGTCTGCATGGTAGCAGCAATTTCAATGGCTGTGACATTGCCTGAACAATTGGCATAGTAAGTTCTAAGCGTGTTAACACCCTATCCAATTGCAAAACTATAAATTGAGTTTTTTTTTTCTTCTTGGGTGGATTGCCTAGCATATTTCTCTTAAAAAAATAGTGGTTTAGCTATATTCTATATCAAATTGCTTATCGTTCCTAGGCAACAGCTGTTAGACTGAAGGGTACATCTCTGCACCACTCCTGGAGTCTCCGCTGACTTGGCTATTAGTTGCTGAACTACAGAATGAGAGCCCTATCGCAAAACCCTCTAATGGTCAGAAACCTGTGTTTTTTTTAAGGATCTGATATCCAATTTATTTTAGCTAATTTATTATAATTCGACACCACTTGCTGACAGTAAATTCTTAACAAGACTAAACAAATATGGCTTTAACGGCTTCCATGCGTCTGACATCCCCTGGCCCTCCTACGTCACGGTGGGCGTCGGATGGCCCAGGGCCATTCCCTAGCAGCGAAGCGGTTAAATGTGTCCTTTATTTACATGCATGTACGTGTCTGTAGGAGAAAAAAGAAACATACCAACTTCCACAGTAAATCTCCACCATGTTCTGTCCGAGTCTATAACAGTAAATTATGGCAGCGTATGTCGGAGTCAGACATGATAGTAACACTTCTGCACATATCTAAAATGTTAAACTTTCTACGAAGGTATAAAAGAACGTGCAAACAAGCACATGATGAAAATGAAGGTCTAAACGAGACTTGTCCCATCATGCATCCCGCTTAATTGGCATAATGCTTTTATGATGCGTTTCGTGTTATCAATTTTTGATCCTTTATTGCTTGCAAGATGAAAAGCGTATCAATCACATCTTATTGCATTTCTTCTTGCTATTTTATGTACTCACACTTTTATGAAGTTACATTTATGTAAACTCCAGTCATACATATGACATACCGTTTGAGATTGGTTATCTATAGAATTCCTAAATAAATATGAAATGGCTCTCTGCCCATATGATGTCCCAATGTAGACATACAAGCTTGGGATGACTTTAAGATCGCAAGGTCTGACTCAATTTTGAGCAGGCCAAGACTTGCACTTTTCCCTTGACTCTGTCCTGATCTTGCCAAGAACCAGTGAACGTGTCAAGCTACTCAGACAGTGACATTGAAAAGACACCTAATGTGACATCAGTCTTCAAGTGCCTTATCTTATTTCAAGGTCCAACAAGAATAGCCAAAACAGTGTAGTCTGAATTGTTGTATTTTTACCTTTATGGGAATTTCTTGTACTGCAAGGGTCTGATGTGCCCCCAGAGTTATGCAAGACGTTCCTAAGGTGATCTGGTAAATCTTGAATAGGATATGGTATAAAAGGCCTGACATTTCCTCCACTTGACAAGAGGTCCTGCATTACCCTTAAAGCTGATCTTGAGCAGAGTCCAAGAGGAGCTGATGTGACGTGTTTTCCTTTCGCAAGTAACGCAGCCTCCCCAACGACTGATAATTGCAGCTTCTACCTGTAAACAGGTATGCAGTGTGCGGATTCCCTAAAACTCTAGTGGGTAGTTGTACTACTCCATGCTCTCCTAGCGTAGCGCATAATGTAGGTGATAGATTCTTAGGCTACTTTTTACTATAATGTACATTTGTATTTTATTGTTTTAGTTGGCAACAGGCATTTGTGCTGTTCTAATTCTGTGTGGTTGCTTTAAATGTGCTAAGCAACAGGAAGAGCCTGTTGGAAAATATATATATATTTTTGTTTTATTTCCTTGTTTTATTAATTGCCATGTAGTAATAGCATTTACAAACAACTGAAATTGCATATTTGCATCTCTTACGGTCACTACTTGCCACCAGTGTTTGACTTATTTGCTGCAAGTTCTGTATCTGGTACCTAAATGTGTACATCACTTGCTATAACGTAATATTTCTTCAAATATTCGACTAGAATGTACACACTACTCCTTGTAATAACATACTCTTGGGGGGGTGAACAATGGGATGGGGGGGGGGTAAGCGGTAGGGGAATAATCTCACAGAATTATTAATATTATATTGAGCGCAGATGGTGTTACTACATTGCATGTCATAAGCCTCAGTCCCCTTCCTTCGCCAACACCTTCTTTCTTGTGTCCCAATTTTAGTGCATGGTATCTTGGGTGTATGTCAGGGGTTGCTGTGCGTGCACTGCCCCTGCTCCACTTCTGAAATGGTGGCCATCGGGTGGGGGGGTGTAACTAGCTATTGTGAGGTACTCTGTTTGCTCTTGTGCCCTGCTTGTTGCTTGGGATACCCCCTGTGTCTTCAAGTGTTCCTACAATGTGCCTCGGAGGTCTGAGTATTGTATCCCATGCTATGGCTGTCTTGGGTATGCCAGTGGTATCTTCTCGCCGGAGCGCCACGCTTTCTGCTTGCGCCCAGCATATCATGGAGTGATACCATGTCTTCACTGACGGTGGGTCAGGGAACTTCCGTTGTTTAGTAATGAGGCGCTTTCCCACTGAGTCCCATGTCTATAAAGTGGGTTGTCACCTTATGTTAGTCCTCTGGTATAGCCCCAGTAAGCACACCTCCCAATTCCACTCCATTGTGCGGTCAGTGCAACTCACTAATTGTGTTGATAGTCTCCCAATATGCAGCCAGCTTGTTGCATGCCCCCAGCAGGTGTATGAGATCTCCTCCAACCAGTCTGCAGCGAGGGCACCGTGCATCCTCACGTTTGACAATTTGAGGCCGGTGTCATGTAAGCTCTTTGTGTTATGTAATGTTGTATGTATAATGTAAGAACACCAATGAATATAGACACAATGGAGACTATATTGACTTATGACTTGTCCAGCCGGACAGAGGTCCAAGGATTTTTACTTTTCAAGGATAGTCACGCAAAATACCTTCAACAATTCTTTGAAGCAGGGCACAAGCCTGTACCCTAACGCTACCTTCAACAATTCTTTGAAGCAGGGCACAAGCCTGTACCCTAACGCTTACAAATTGGCATGGTGAAGAATAGATCAAGAAATAGAGCAGGGTTTTTAGGCAGAAGCTACAGATTTCTGTGAGTAAAGCAATTTACAGAAATTCAATTAACACCATTACGAGCATATCACATACAGTATACAATTACAGTATATGGTGTTTAGAAAGGTCGACGGCGTTTCGATCCCATTACCAAATTAAAGGGATCATCAGGACAAAATATTGCCTAACCAATAAAAGCTACAATAGCCCACTGGCCTTTCGCAAAAAGTGATTGCCAGGCGGAGGGTAGAAGGACAAGGCACCAGAAGCGAAGAAGAGTCGCTGACACAACCGGCAGATGCTCGGTGGGTTTGAATTTATTGCAGAGAAATCGTCATCCCGTTATCAGGGAGACCTGAGGAGACGCGCCAGCAGATTGCTCGGTCGCGTAAGGGGAAGTCTGCCGTGTCAGTGGACTGGAGATCTCTTCCCTGGCAGTAGACTTCCCAGTCTACTGCCAGGGAAGAGATCTCCAGTCTACTGCCAGGGAAGAGATCTCCAGTCCACTGACACGGCGGACTTCCCCCTTACGCGACCGAGCAATCTGCTGGCGCGTCTCCTCAGGTCTCCCTGATAACGGGATGACTATTTCTCTGCAATAAATTCAAACCCACCGAGCATCTGCCGGTTGTGTCAGCGACTCTTCTTCGCTTCTGGTGCCAGAAGTGTCCTTCTACCCTCCGCCTGGCAATCACTTTTTGCGAAAGGCCAGTGGGCTATTGTAGCTTTTATTGGTTAGGCAATATTTTGTCCTGATGATCCCTTTAATTTGGTAATGGGATCGAAACGCCGTCGACCTTTCTAAACACCATATACTGTAATTGTATACTGTATGTGATATGCTCGTAATGGTGTTAATTGAATTTCTGTAAATTGCTTTACTCACAGAAATCTGTAGCTTCTGCCTAAAAACCCTGCTCTATTTCTTGATCTATTCTTCACCATGCCAATTTGTAAGCGTTAGGGTACAGGCTTGTGCCCTGCTTCAAAGAATTGTTGAAGGTAGCGTTAGGGTACAGGCTTGTGCCCTGCTTCAAAGAATTGTTGAAGGTAGCGTTAGGGTACAGGCTTGTGCCCTGCTTCAAAGAATTGTTGAAGGTATTTTGCTTGACTCTATCCTTAAAGTAAAAATCCTTGGACCTCTGTCCGGCTGGACAAGCCATAAGTCAATATAGTCTCCAGTGTGTCTATATTCATTGGTGTTCTTACATTATCTATGCATGGGACCACTGTTGTTGTAAAAATATGTTCCCCGAGGTCCTGTGCTGACTCGTATGGGTGCCCTTGTTGTTTTGTATACACATGTAATGTTGTATGAGCCGAAGCCTGGCATTCCTCGGTATGCAGGTAAGGCTTTCTAATAGCTTAGCCCACTCCCGGTCCGTGCTTTGTCTCTGCAGAACTGTATCCCAATGCTCTTTTAATTTTACTAGTGGGGCTGCCGTATGTGCCCGTAATGACTCTGCGAACCATCTAATGAGCTGTCAGCCTGCACCCATTATGTGTAGATACTGGAGTGTTGAGTGGGTTTTTGGTTCTTCTGTAATGGCACCCCAATTTGACCACCACATTCTGATGAGCGCTGTGTGCAGTAAAAACCTGCCCTGCGGGAGACATTATTTGTTCACAAACAGGAACACTATCTGCGTTTAGGTACAGCAGTGTCAGCAAACTGCCTCTCACGAAGCCAGTGGGCCACCCACTGCAGCTGTGCTGCCAGATAATAGTGTTCCATGTTGGGGACTGCCACTCCACCACCATCTACCGGCAGGTACAGCTTGGCTAACTCTACTCTATTTCGGCTGCCCTGCCAAATGAATATCCTAATATCTGCTTCAAAAGAACTGAACACCGCTGGCTTAATGTATACCGGCAGGTTTGCACAGAGGTACAATAGCTGTGGGAGGGCCACCATTTTCAATGGCGCCACTCTCCCCATTGTGGGAATAGGCAGCCAGCGCCAAAATTCCATTTGCAATCCAATTGGCGTTATTGCTCTGGTGTAATTACTCTCTGAAAGATCCAGCGGCTTTTGATCTATTTGAATTCCCATTAGTGTGTCTTAGTGCAGTTTGTGTGGTATTGAAGAACGAAATAGGTTTGTTTCCAATCACCACAGCGTGTCTGGATTACTCAGTTAACGACCCGAAAGCATGGACACCACTTCAACTATGTAATGGGTGTAGGTTCTGTGGGGCTATAAAAACCTGTCTTTCACCTTCGTGTTGGAGCATTCCACTATGTTTACTCATAAAGCTGAGCCAAAGACTTAGTTTATGAAACGGTGTGACACTCAGTTTCTCACCCTCCTTTGATCAAGAGTTTCCCACAACTCCACTTTCTTTTCTCTTTAAAAAAAAAAAGTTTACTTTTTAATGTTTTTTGTTTTGATACTCTTCACCCGAAGTCTCTCTTCACTGACTGAACTCTGTTAAACTGCATGAGTGAACTGGGAAGGCATGTGATGAACAGGCACTTGAAGCAACAAGCTATCCTGACTCTGCAATGCTCTTGTTGCCAGTCTATAATTGATTCCTAGATGGAGGTGGCTTGCAGAAATGTCTGCCCTACTAAAGCTAGGACTTGCAGCTGAAAAAATCATTCTTTAGCATAGTGGGATGTTTTTGTAAAGGATGACTTTGACCGATTTCACCACTGTTGGAGGCTCTTTTTTTTTTTTTTTTTGGTCTCGCCTAGCGTTCGCAGCGCACATGCGCTGCTCTCGCCATGCGAGGGCTTCTTGGGATCAATGATTCCAGAAGCTCTTTTTGCTCGGCCCATGTTTTGTATTGGTGCCTGTCATTTTGCGTCACCAGTTATGCAAAACCGGTATTTTGATTGTCCAGGAGAGTTTTTAGTCCCTCCTGGTTACCACCCTGTCCGCTTTTGGCCCCACCCACTGGGATCGCATCTTTTACTGGCAGCGGGCGTCGGTGTCCTACTTAGCTGCTACACACTTTTTGTTCAACAAACTCTCGGCTTTGGCAAAGGCAGCCGCGCTTTCACTTTTGCATTGCGCTTTCACTTTTGCATTGCGCTTTCACTTTTGCATTGCGCTTTCACTTTTGCATTGCGCTTTCACTTTTGCATTGCGCTTTCACTTTTGCATTGCGCTTTCACTTTTGCATTGCGCTTTCACTTTTGCATTGCGCTTTCACTTTTGCATTGCGCTTTCACTTTTGCATTGCGCTTTCACTTAAAGTGAAATTGCGATGGAATTATAAACCAGCGGCTGCCTTTGCGCAATGCTGAGAGCTTGAGTTTTCTTTTTACTGCACTTTATAGCTGCACACGGTGACAGTTTACCTTGTATGTAGTCAGTTTACCTTGCATGTAAGCAGCAGGCAGCGCAACCATCTCAGCATTGCTTCTGTGAATGCGTACATGGCGTGCAGCCTGACATTCCACTGAGCGAAGTCTCCCTTCCTAACCATACTTCAGCAGGCTGCTTGTTTCCACATTGCTTCTGATCCTGCCCTCCATCCCTGGGGTCGCCCACTTCCTAACTGTCTGCCTGGGATCGATTTTAGGAATACAGGTACTACTTCACATAACTGTGGAAGCCGCTGATCTCAATCTCTGTTTAGCTCTTAAGTTTTCACCCCTCTCTTTCCCAGGGCCATCTCCCCTCGAGCGCCCTCCCAGGGGTTCTCCATTTCCCCCATGGCTCCACCACCTGCTCTGGATGCTCCTACTTGGCTGTAGATACTGAGCCCCGCCATGGAAGGGGCTCTGGAGAATAACCTTGCTGGAGCTGCGAAAAGTGAAATACGATTCTGTATGGGGAGCAGGTTTAAAACCTGGATTGGGGGTTACAGCGAGCTGGGAGGGGAACTGGGGCCGCTACTCTGTATAGCTCCTGAATGTTCCTATGCCCTGTGTGCACCTTCAAATAGTTATAACTTTGTAGCCAGCAGTGTGTGTGTGTGTGTGTGTGTGTGTGTATATGTATTATTTTTCTAGATTTCTCTATTGCGTGAACTTGAGGCAAAGGTATTGGAATGCTTTATGAGCACCTGTTACACAAGAACACATTCGTTTTTGTAGCCACAGGAGATCAAGCGAGTTGCTCAGAATCGCAGGACATTGAGCCGAGACCCAAACGTGGTTCCCCAATTACAATTTTGGCAGAGTGGGCAGTTCTAGACTACGCCACACCCTGTCCCCCAATGGAATGTGCCTTCCTGAGCTGCCACATGTGGAGTGAGGGATTTTGAGTGCGGGGTGGAAGGCTTGATAGCAAGTAGCTGAATTTGCCCTTCTCCCTCAGCCTAATCCGCCCCTCTCCCACCCCGCTTTGTTGTTCACTTCACATGTCTATTGTAAATCGAGCTCCTGCAGGCAGCAAAGGCCTCTTAACCCCTTGCATGCTGCCGCGATTCTGCGTCTGTGTGGCAAAATCGCGAGTGGGTGGGTTGATGACGGCCCCCAGCCGTCATCAGCGCCGTAGTGCATGACGGATGGGGGCCGTCATCAGCATGCAAGGTTTTAAAGGCATCCGTGAATGGTGTAAACATGGCATTTGGGTATTTAGGGGACTTGAATATTCAGTGTTGGACTTTTATTGCCACGCATGATGTTGCGGTCCTGATGTGCTTTGTTAATAGTGCACATCTGACACTTGTAGTCCGGCGATTAGGTGTATTTATTGTTGTACTGGATGCGTATTTCTGAATTGCTGTTTTTGTGGGGGGCAATGAAAACTTTACTTGTACCATTTATACATTCCGAGTGTTTCGGTGTACAGCTGTACATGAGTACTCTTGTGTGACATAGTTCTGAGGAGCATTGAAAATGCAGTAGGTCTCGCATTTGATAAAGTTTAATGCTGTTTTTTTTTGTAGAATAAAAAAATATATCTGTTGTGCCAGATTTACATGACTAGTTACATTTGTATGACCTTGTTCCTCTACTGATCAGCCCCTGGCTGCTGGAGCCACTAAATATAATATTCTAATAATGCAATCCTGACTACCGTTGACATTTTTATGGAGTTTAAAGTGGGGTTGACTAGTGAACAATGCATGGCTTCTGAGGGAGCTTTAATCTGGCTTCTTTTTAGTTCTTAGTTAATTTACCATCCTCTTAAACTAAATCGTTTTGAATGTTCTGCAGAAGTGAGATAAACTAGTTTCTCTTCCCTGTGTCAAGATACTTTGTACAGAAATCCGTGAATGTCTGTTGTCTGTTAAAATGACGCACACTACAATCTGTGGATTAGAAAAAGGGAAGTAAACAGTTAATCTAAAATGTGCTAATTTCAAATTGTCTCTATTTAGGTTTACAACAGGTTTGTCTAGTGTGTAATTTCACAATTTGCCTTGGTCTCCCATTTTAGGTTGTCGTTTGATACAGAGGGAATGATCAAGAGAGCCAGGGCTCTAATAAAACTATACAAAGAAGCTGGTATTGACAAGGAACGGATCCTCATCAAGCTCTCATCAACCTGGGAGGGAATCCAGGCAGGAAAGTAAGCAGTGATCTTTCTAAAACGTGCCCCTCTGAAAGCTTGCTTTGGAGCCTTTCAAAAGACCCTATTAGTGTGTGTGTGTGTGTGTGTGTGTGTGTGTGTGTGTGTGTGTGTAGATTAACACCTTCTACTCTATTAATGCTACCATTTGTGTGCAGAACCTCTACTTGGATTTAAACATTCCCTTCTAGGCTAATGTGAGAGCCTTACTAAATTAGTGTATAGTGAAAAAACAATCCAAGGAAGAACTTTTTTAACATGATTTTAAGTTCACTGCTACACCATAATGTTCCTTGAGCTGCAGACCTTTCTTCTGATTGCTCCCAAACTGTGCTTTTTCTATTCAGATTAGACTGTCCTTCTAGTGTTAGTTGGTTTACTTTCTCTGGTTGTATCGTTTGCTTTTCATTCTCCTTGGGAATAGTTTAAGAGGTGTCCATAACTCATAGTACGCTTGATCTTTAAACTGTTTCAGAATTCTGGAGAAGGAGCACGGCATCCACTGCAACATGACCTTGCTCTTCTCCTTTGCCCAGGCTGTGGCTTGTGCGGAGGCTGGCGTAACCCTGATCTCTCCTTTTGTGGGTCGTATCCTGGATTGGCATGTGGCAAACTCTGGAAAGACCACATATGAGCCTTCTGAGGATCCAGGTAGGTCCGCTGTTGGCTCATAGTTGTATGTGTTTTTTTATTTCTGTAAAATTAAATTGCTTAATACTTTGAGGCATCTTGCAAGAGTACCAGTGAAATCTTGTTAGTAATTTACCATTATAAAAAATATATGGTTGGGTTTCGTAAGGTTTGTGCTCTATAATATATTTGCACCTCTTAGTAAATGTGTAGAATTAATGATCTCGCGCAGTGAGGTTTGGACAGTGGGTAAAAATAAATCTACACATGAAGCCCTTTTATTAGTGGCAATTCACTCTCCTGACTGGAATTCTGTAGAGCTTGTAGAAAAGAAACTATTTACTAAGTGACATTCCTCCTGTGAAAGTTGTCTTTGAAATGCTTCTAAAATGTGTTTTTTACAAGATCTATTTACCTTACTTAGAATGCAGTAGGGGCATTACTTTCCTGCGGACTGTAATAGTCTGTAAACACCACGCCAGCCTCCAGCTGGCATACTTCCCCACATGCATGAAAATACAGAGGGATCTGGCGGGGGTGTTCATAAGTATCCCAAACACATTTGTAGAGCTGCCTGACCCACAAGGGTATTGGCTCTGAGATCAGTGCGATTGGAGAATAGCATCCTCCCCCTCCAAACTCCCACTGCAATGAGTTTAGGGCAATTTGAAAAGCCTGTTTGCTTTTTGATAGCATGTAATAGTATTGGAGGCTGTTCATCTAGCTGCAGTTTGCTTGGAGGATGGAATATCCGTACAGGCAATACCATAGTAAGCCACTAACTGTTATGATTGCCTGATAGCATTTCCTAGTCTAGGAAGGATCAGAGTCCTCATTTTGCATCCATTGTGTGAAGCAAACGGTCTGCCGTAGTAGAATCTTCCTGAAATGTTGGAAGGACAAGTCTTTAACCTCTTCCATGCTAATGACAAGGTCAGCTCGTCATGCAGTTTACTGGACCTGTGCTTATCGCGAGCTGACCTTGTCATGAACAATAAGCTTTTAGGACTTTCAGCACCCAGCGGGAAAAGCCTTAGCATTCAAGGTGTTATGTGGAAATCTGAAATTACTTTGGGAAAGGACGACTGATCCACCTTAGTTTGTAGGGTTCCTCAGTGCAGAGTTTGAAGCTGACTAACCCTTCTGGCTTAATTATCGCCACAAGGAAATCTACTTCCTCTGCCAAGTGTTGGCAACCTGGTTCATAAACTCTTTCAATACGGACATTTTATATCTGAAGTAAGATTTCATGACCATGGTGGAGAGGTGTGGTGCAACGGCCAGGGCAGCTGACTTCAGAGCACAGGTTTCATGGTTCGATCCCCTGCTCCAGCAGCAGCTCAGCGCCATGTGACTCTGAGCAATAGCTCACTTCATTTCCACGATGGCCTCCCGCGCCTTGAGACCCGTAAGGATGAGTAGTTCGTTATTTACAAATACGGATTTACATTTACCATATTTAGGAGGTCGTTAAACTTGAATATTTTATTTATTCAAACGGTGGAAGTATTGCATTTGGTGCTGCAAAACATCCAGTGGGCTTATGCCTGGTTCAGTGCTTATGGACTATAATGAAGATTCCCTTGAAGAACCAGGGTTTCATGTAAAACTAGGAATTTTGTTTTCTTTTCATCTATTGTTTGAGCGCAAGAACCATGAATTTGTAAACCTCTTGTTAGAAAATAGTTAATCTCTCTGCAGTGTAGATTTGCCAATGCGGGTTACAGTATCTTTTTGAATGTGTCGTAAAGATATTAAAACCTTCCTGACACTTGGTTTTAAAATGCACTGTGGCCATGAGTAATGGGCAGTGGCATCTGGCATTTCTTCGTTCCAGGCTGATGCTAAATTAATCTCTACAGCTTTGGAATAAAAAAAATTTTTTTTTTTTTTTTTTTAGCATGAAGCTGAAAACTCCTGCTCTGATTAAGAGTATATAATGCTTCTGAAAAATAGTATGTGAAGCCTGGTTTTTCTACCACTGCTCTTGTCACTCTTATGTCGACCACCAGTTCCTTCAGGCTTTATCCCTTAACAGTACAATGAATTAATGCTTGAAGAGTTCCTTTTAGGTCTAGCCTGGGCAGCGCATGCACTGTTCTGTGAGGCATGTTGTAATGTAGACTATTGCTGCAGCAGATCGCATCTTTTCAATTCGATTGTGCCCTACACACACCTGCTTTTGATTGTCTGGCATGTTTAATCCCGCCTTTTTGCATTTCGGACCCTCCCAGCAGACTGCCCCTGCTGCAGGTGGTCTTGCACATTTTCTAATTTCCGGCGCTTTTATTTGGCGGGCTTGTGTACCAGCACGGTGCCCACTTCAGACTCAGTGCCTGCATTTTCCAAGGATGATCTTTCTTATTGCACAACTGCCGCTGCACTGAGTTGAGGTAGTGTTTTTGTTGGCCACCTTCTCCCTGGTCGCTGCTTTCCCATTTGTATCCCAGCCTCCCACACATCGTTCTATTTTGAAGCTTCATTTTCATCCAACCTTTGTTTGACCCTTACACAAAGAAGTACTTTGGAAGATTGTTGGCAATCGTGGCAGAATTTCTTTACAATTTCGAAGCCTCTAGAATTTCTGTTCCCTTGGCCCCTCTTGCTTACAGGCATGCAAGTCTCCACCCAACTCCCCCTTTACTGAAGAACACCTCTATCACATGGGAGTGATGGGTGTTTACTCTGTGTAAATTGGCCGTGCTGTTCACTTAATCACTATGCATTACAGGCAGCTAGTCTCCTCCACATTAATAGCTTAAGCGTCTTTTCCCAGAATTAGCAGTTGTATTTTACAATCTTGTTTTTCTAGCTTTTTCTGTGTGAAGCCAAAGTAACCGCTCATCTGCAGACTCCCCTCTCACCTGGCACTCTTCAATCACTCATGCTCCCTTTGTGGAGCGAGATTAGGCAATTAAGCCAAAATTGCTTTTAAAATGCCCATCCTATTTACTGCACTGAACACCAAGGTATCCGCACAGCTTTACTTTCACTTCCGACATCTGCGCTCACCACTACTTGTCGCTGGGACCTTTCAAGCGTTTCTTAAGCTTCTGTAAAAATAGTAAATATGTTTAAACAATTCAGCTCGACTCCTACATTCTTGTGTCCCAAATGCCATGTGTACTTGTGCGCTCTCTGGGGTTCTATAAAAGCCGCTGTAAATGTGTGTAGAGAAACTGCAGTTTGAGTCTCTGATCACGGTGTCATCGCACACCCAATGTAATCATGTCTCGAACGCTTTGGAGTTAAATTTTCCTAATATTTAGTTTCTGTTGTACTCTTCGAATTGTTACAAAAAGAAGGGGTAACAGTTTGAAAAGAGCGCACAGCAAATATAGGTAAGTCACAATATCACAAATCTTAATTTGGTGCTCCAGGAGGGAACGGGGTCGGTTACCACAACCCCATACTTAAACCACCTTCTGGTGATTCAAAACATAACAAAGTTCTTCAGAGCACTCCAAGTAATAATTAAGAACAGCAGTTCTGATAGATACATCTGCCTTGTGGATTCCTCACCTTGTGAATAATCCCCCTTGCGTCAGCAACGTTCGGAATTTTTTCTTTGTAGCACACCGGCGTGGACGACGTCATAGGAACGCGGCATCGCGCGCGCGACTCCGTCTGACTTCACCGACCCCTTATTAGGCCTACGTCGGCGTGATGACATCAGTTCCCTTTTTTCCGCGTCGACGCTAACGGTTTCAGGGATCTTCTGTAGTTACAGATAGAGACTTTGTTACTTTTTGTCTGTTACTGTTTCTGTTCTTCGTCGAGGATGTTGTCGAAGAAAACTGGATTCAAACAGTGTGGCTCGTTTGCCCGGATGATGTCAATTACCGATCCACACGAAGATTGCTTATGGTGTTTGGGGTCGGATCATGACGTCAAGGGCTGTCGATCCTGTTCTAGAATGAATCCGAAGGCTCTATGTGAACGAGAGGCTAAACTTTTATTAGCCAAAATTAAAAATAAGCTGGTAGATCTTCGAGATCAAGACACTCCAGATCGAGACCGAAGTCAAGATCGAAGTCACGATCGAGGTCGCGATCGAAGTCACAAAAGCTCTGACCGAACCAATTCTGGAAGTTTGGAAAAAGCCTTTGTCTGCACCTGCAGTATCTAGATCGGTGGCGAGACGTTATAGGGTGGCTCCTGGAGATCCTGAGTTTGTCATCTCACCCTTCACCGGAGAGTCTGGTGGTACAGGCTGCTTGTGCGAATAGATCAGCAGGCTCTTTTCCTCAAGTTCCTGGAGATAAAGACTCCAAAAAATTGGATCAAGCCGCTAAGGTCTTCTCAGGTAGCATGGCTTTTAAATAAACAAATGCTACTTGTTTGCTTGGTAGATATGTACATGCCCTAATGGACTCTGTCAAACAATTGTCTGCGAAACTTCCGGAGGAGGACAGAAAACTTTAATGAAGTTTTGGACACTCAGCAGCCCGCCAAGTTATTCAGAGTGGCATGGACACTGCAGACTCTGTGGCTAGAGTAATGGGTTCTTCAGTGGCTACCAGAAGAGCTGCTTGGTTAAAGTCCTCAGTTTTCCGCTGATGTACAGGCTACTCTTTTGGATTTACCTTTTGACGGGGTTGGTCTCTTTGGGAAGAAAGCGGATACGGCTTTGGAAAGGTTCAAAGATAGCCGAGCGACGGCTAGATCTTTGGGCTTGCAGGCGATAGTCACTAGGAAGTTCAGGGGCTTTGGCAGATCTTCCTTTCGTCCCTTCAGACAAGGCCAGCAACAGAACCCTCTGTACAAGTCTTATAGAGGTAGACAGAAGGGTCGTAGACGTCAAGCCTCTTCCTCCTCTACTTCCTCCTCTAATACCCACCCCCCACCTGCAACAGCAAAGCAGCCCTAGATCTGCCATTCCGGATCATGCGGGTCCGGTAGGGGGTCGGCTTTCTCATTTTCTACGGGATTGGGAATCTGTTACATCAGATCTTTGGGTTCTCAATCTCGTAGAAAATGGGTATGCTCTTCCTTTCCAGGAGTTCCCTCCCAATTACCCTCCTTGCCAAGGTTATTGTTCGGAGGACCACCTGCTTCTCCTGCAGGAAGAAGTCCTGGCACTGTTCAGAAAGGGTGCGATAGAGGTGGTTCCGGAGCAGGAGAGGGGTCGGGGATGCTACTCCCGGTATTTTCTGATCCCCAAGAAGAATGGCGGGCTTCGGCCAATTCTGGATCTCAGGATCTTGAACTTGTATCTGAAACAAGAAAAGTTCAAGATGCTCACTCTTGCGCAGGTTCTTCAAGCGCTGTTGGAAGAAGACTGGATGGTGTCGATAGACTTGCAGGATGCGTATTTTCACATCCCCATTCTGAAGTCGCACAGAAAGTATCTCCGTTTTACGGTGGGATCGCAGCACTACCAGTTTGCAGTCCTTCCGTTTGGACTTACTACTGCGCCTCGAGTTTTCACCAAGGTGATGGCAGTGGTGGCGGCACATCTCAGAAGGTCGGGAATTCCTGTATTTCCGTATCTGGACGACTGGCTCATCAAAGCAGTCGCCAGAGAAGGTGCTCCTTCATTTGCAAGAGACAACTCTGTTGTTTCACAGGTTGGGTTTTTCGATAAATGTGCCTAAGTCTCACCTGGTGCCCTCCCAGCGCAACCTGTTCATAGGTGCGGTACTGGACACTACTGTGTCGTGCATTCCCTCCTCCTCAAAGGATTTGCGACATACAGGAAATGATTCCTTTATATTTCAATGGAGCGGTTGTTCCAGTCCTGAAGGTCCTTCGTCTGCTTGGTCTGATGGCTTCTTGCATTCTGTTGGTCAACCATGCACGCTGGCACATGAGGGCAATCCAGTGGTGCCTCCGCAGGCAGTGGTATCAGCACAACGGAGATCTCAGGGAGTCAGTGAGGATCTCCAGAGAAACTGCAGCGGATCTGCCTTGGTGGAGTGTTGAAAGCCATCTTTCTCAAGGAAAGCCTTTCCAGCTGCCTCAATCGGTGGCCAGTGATAACGGATGCATCCACTCTAGGGTGGGGTGCTCATCTATGGAATCTGGAGGTCAAAGGTCTTTGGTCTCCAGAGGAAAGGTTGCTTCATATCAACCTTCTAGAGTTACGGGCGATACGTTTGGCGCTCAAGGCCTTCCTCCCTTCCCTTCATGGTCAGTCGGTTCAAGTCCTGACAGACAACACGACCGCGATGTGGTATATCAACAAGCAGGGAAGAGTGGGGTCGCAGTGTCTCTGCAGAGAGGCTCTGCGTCTCTGGTCCTGGGTTCAGGACCATCAGACTTGTCTGATAGCAAATCATCTGGCCGGAGTTCTGAACGTTCGTGCAGACGTTCTCCGTCTGCAGTTCTCTGCCGAACACGAGTGGAGGCTCCATCCAGAGGTTGTTCGTTACATCTTTCGGATGTGGGGGGGAACTCCTCGGGTGGACCTGTTCGCCACTCACGATAATGCTCACTGCCTGTCATTCTGCAATCTCCAGTATCAGATGCAAGGAGCGTGTTTCCTCCCATACCCTTGATTCCTCTGGTTCTGAGGAAGATTTGCCAGGACTGGGCCCAAGTCATATTGGTCGCCCCGGATTGGCCAAGAAGGGTGTGGTACTCAGACCTTCTCCACCTCTCCTCTCACCCGCCGCTCTGTCTCACTCTCAGGGCAGACCTCCTCTCTCAGATGGAGGACCAGGTTCTACACCCCCACCTCCAGACATTACACCTTCATGCCTGGAGATTGAACAGGGCAACCTGAACTTTTTCTCTCCCTCACGATGTGGTGGATGTCTTTCTTTCGGCCAGGCGTGACTCCACCAAGTCCATCTATTCGTATAGATGGTCTAAATTTGTTGTTTGGTGTAGGGAGAAGGCTGTTGATCCTTTGAGGGCTCATTTATCTGATATTTTACAGTTTGCTCGCTCTTTGGCGCAGCAAGGATTTGCTGTTGCCACAATCAAAGGTTACGTGTCGGCGTTATCGGCATTTCTTTGCTTGCCGGATCAGCCGTCTCTTTTTAAATCTCCAGTGGTTTTGAGGTTTCTGAAGGGGCTTACTAAGTTCCCTCCTTCTCCATTTATCGTGCCTCAGTGGGATTTGAATCTTGTCTTTACTTTCTTGATGGGTTCTCCCTTTGAACCCTTACACAAGTGTCCCTTGAGGCTTTTGTCTTTCAAGACGGTCTTCTCAGTAGCAATCACTTCGGCAAGGAGGATGAGTGAGCTTCAAGCTCTTAGTTCTAAGCCCCCGTTCCTGACCATTCATGCTGAACGAATGGTTCTTAGGACCAGGGCTGCTTTTCTGCCTAAGGTGGTAACTCCCTTCCATCTAGGACAGTCCATTACCCTTCCTACCTTCTTTCCTCCCCCTCACCCTTCCAAGGAGGAAGAGAGACTGCACCGTCTGGACCCTAAGAGGGCGGTGTCTTTTTATCTGGATAGAACGAAAGACTTCCGGATTGACGACCAGCTGTTTGTTGGTTTTGCTGGCAGAGCGGTGCACAAGCGCACACTTTCCAGATAATCCTGTGCATCAAGATTTGCTGCTCCCTGGCGGGTAAGGACCCTCCTGAGGGTAGAAGAGCTCATTCTACCAGGGCAAGGTCTGCTACTTCTGCATTGTCTAGAGGTGTACCTGTTATATTTGCAGAGCCGCGACTTGGGCCTCCCTCCACACTTTCGCGAAGCACTACTGCTTGGATACCGAGGTGAGGAGGGACGGCCACTTCGCGCGTTCTGTCCTCCAAGATTTCCTGGTGTAGCAGAGTGGACTCCCTCCTCCGGGAGTGGGGACTGCTGTGGGACTCTATTCACAAGGTGAGGAATCCACAAGGCAGATGTATCCATCAGAAGAACAAGTAACTTACCTTCGGTAATGCTTTTTCTGGTAGATACAGGATCTGCCTGTGGATTCCTCACTGACCCGCCCGCCTCCCCGTCGTCCACTCTGCTATACCTGGTTTTATTTGTATATTTATTTGTATATATTTTGGGTTTTGATACCTTTGCTATGCACTGTGTGCTATTTTGGTTTGTATGTACTGTGTACATTATATATGTATATTTCCTGTCATTGGTCCGTCCGTGTGCCTCGAAGGCACGGAAAAAAGGGCGGAACTGATGTCATCACGCCGACGTAGGCCTAATAAGGGGTCGGTGACGTCAGACGGAGTCGCGCGCGATGCCGCGTTCCTATGACGTCGTCTATGCCGGCGTGCTACAAAGAAAATTCCGAACGTTGCTGACGCAAGGGGGATATCCACAAGGTGAGGAATCCACAGGCAGATACTGTATCTACCAGAAAAAGCGTTACCGAAGGTAAGTAACTTTTTTTTCTTCTCCAGTCGTATTTCTATTTACAATGTCAAAGTTAATTTCTTCAATAGATTAGAAGGCAGGCGGTGGAATCGCATGCATTTACAAGAGCAACCTTTCTATTAATAGTCACCACCCCTTCTCTTACCTCCTGTGAATACATCTGCTTTGATGTCATCAGTGAAAACAAACCTGTATGTTCTCTACACATCTACCACCCACCTGGGGACCATCACCTCCCAACAACTCATGGACACAATCTCAATCAACTCAGGACGGCAAAACACACGTTTACCTGGGCGATTACAATCTTCACTGGAATGATTGTAGTGACGCAGTGGTCAATAGCCTCAAATTACCTTAATGCTTCAGACCTCACCCAAATTTGCAACAGCCGGACCCACGACAAAGGCTCTATCCTCAACCTTGTCATCTCCAAAGAAGGCACTACTCAACTTGATTCAATCCAACCATGTGACTGGTCTGATCACCATATTGTCACATTCTTCATCAAGGAAAACGTTAAACGTATCCCGGTCCAAACCTCCAAGCCCAAAGTCTGGAAAAGAGACTTGAAGAAACTCGATCCAAACTCTCTACCCCCTGACAGCTGCAAACTCCTACTTCCCCCTACCGGCGTTACTGACGTTCATTGCTTAACTGACCACTATCTCAACTCTATGACCTCAATAATCAACGAGGCTGCACCGATGCAACTGAGAGTCTCCACCAAGATCTCCAACCCTTGGTACGACTGGAGTCTCAATGAAGACAGAAGGTCCATGCGAATGGCAGAGCGCACCTGGAGATCTGTTCCCTCAGCTCTGCACCTAAAAACTCTGAAGAAAGAGAAACGCGTACTTCAGGAAAATAAAACGCTCAAAGTCAGGTTTCTTCAGACTCCAGCTCGACCAAGCAAAAAAAACGGCCAAAAAAACTGTTAGAGATAATCCGATCACAATCCAAGGAACAACCCCAAGCAGTCGACACCATGGGCAATGCACCTTCCTGTGAAGAGTTCTCTGCTTTCTTTAACCAAAAAACTGATAACATAAGGAGCGATCTCCTCATTGACGCAAGCCTATACCCCAAACCCCACTGCTTTTCACCCAATGAACCAAAAAACAATGCGACATGGTCATCCTTTGACACTTACTATGAAGAAGAAATTGACAGACTACTCAGCACCCTGAAACCATCCAATCACCTCAATGACCCTCTTCCAGCTAACGCTGTAAAAGACTTCACCCCTTTGCTACTCCCACTCTGGACTAAAATTATTAATTGCTCACTTCAACAAGGAACAATCCCCGACTCCCTCAAAGTCGGACAAGTTACACCTTTACTAAAGAAACCAACTGCCGACCCCACTGATCTAAACAACTACCGTCCTATTACCAACATTCCCACTCTCGCCAAACTGTTGGAAAAATGCGTTCAACTAAAATTGACAAAGCACATAGAGCAGTTTGATCTCCTCAACCCTCATCAATCAGGCTTCCGAGCAGGGCACAGTACCGAAACTGCTATGACTCACATAATTGACGACGCCCTACAAATCTTGGATCAAAATGACACCTGCCTCCTCGTCCTTCTTGATCTCTCTTCAGTATTCGATACTGTGAAACATGAGAACCTACTAGAGCTCTTAAGCACAAGAATGGGTCTTTCTGGGACTGTTCTTCAGTGGTTCACCTCTTTTCTACACAACCGGTCTCAGAAATTCAAGAGCAACAACTTGATGTCCGCTCCAGTACCTGTATCGTTAGGGGTCCCTCAAGGATCCTGCCTATCCCCTACTTTGTTCAACTTAGTTATGGAACCTCTCACCACCCTGCTACAAGCATCCAATGTACACTTTCACATGTACGCGGATGACACTCAAATATATCTCAAACTGCAATCCCCTAAAGACATTATCCGTCTGAACTCGACGATCAGAAACACCCAATCCTGGCTGGCCGATAACCACCTCAAGCTCAATGCCATGAAAACTGAGTTCCTTCTGATCTAACCTCCCGCGAAAATTTCTATCACTCAAACCTGGCTTAAATACCTAACTGCACTTAATGTCCAACCGACCATCGTGGATTCAGCAAAATCTTTAGGCATAACACTTGACGCCAATCTCAACATGCAGCAGCATATCGGCAAGGCAACTAAAGGAGCGAACTTCCAAATAAATACCTTGAGGAAACTCAAACCCTTCCTCCCAGCCAAAGACTTCCGAAATGCAGTACAAGCACTAATCATCCCTCGCATAGACTACGGCAGCATCGCCCTCTGCGGCCTCCCCCAACTACAACTGCACCGCTAAGAGCCTCACTAAACGCGGCAGCAAGGCTCATCACTGGATCTAAAAAGCACTCACATTTCCCCTGACTTCAAATCCCTGAACTGGCTGCCTTGTGAAGCCAGAATACATCTGAAAATTGCCTGCATGATGCACAAGGCTATACACCTGAACTCACCCGGCTACCTCACTCAGAAGCTGACAATCTCCGGCGGCTCCAGAACCACCAGAAGTGCTAACAATCTTCTGCTGAAGCCTCGAAGATTCCGGAAGGAAAGAACCTACAAACGCTCCTTCTCAGGAATGGCGCCTAGGATCTGGAACCCACTCCCTCCTGAAACCAGGCTCATCCCCTCCACTTTACTTTTTAAGAAAGAAGTTAAAGCTATCCTCATGGCTAAATACACTTGAACTACTACTTTTGATCTTTAAGACTCTGCGTCGATCTGTACTACTGTTTGATTCCTTTGCACGTGGGTTTTTACTTGTATTATCGACCCTACCTTACTGTTCATGCTCCCTCTTATCTGTACTACTTCCATTGTTTGACCCACCCCCCCCAACTATGCTCCCCCATATACCCACCCTACCTCCTGCCTTTGTAAAGCGCTCTGTTATCTGCAAAGATCTTGTTCGCGCTATATAAAACTTTCAAAATAAAATAAATAAGATTCAAAATCCGGTTCACATAGAATAGTGCAGACAACACGTGTTTCGTCTAGTCAGTACATTGACTTTAGACTTCTTCAGGGCTGCAACCCAAATATTATATAAGACAAAGTAATTACCATCATTAAGATACTACACTACGTTGTGGTATCACTTGATTATTATTTTACTTAAATTAAGGGATATACCCTCACACCACCCGGTGTCATTAAAAAGAAAAGTGCAAGAAAGAAGCATCCAAGACCAAATTCAAACTAAAAATCACCAAAAGTATGTGCAAAGGCGTGTAACCAAACGTGCCAAATATGGCAGTGGTATTTGGAAATGTGTATTCAATTAAGGTTATTAGTGCATGTCCAGTAAGACATAACTATATGGAGGCAACAAACACCTACCATCCTTAATATTCTCCTCCGTAATATACACTCTTTACAAGATAATCCATAGGAGTCAATAGGTCCTCAATCACCATAAAATCTAGAAAACATTCAAAGACTACATGTCATGATCAGCTACTATATTAAATATAAATATCCATAAACTAAGTGAAACATCAAGTGTCCACTAAACACCTTGACAAAGTCCTCTATCCCTATAGATCTATTAAAGCGCCTAAAAAGCATCTCACCAGAATAGAAGGTATGAGAGTATCTCATCTTCATATAATCAATTGTAACTCAACGACACAAATCTAAAAAGGAGAAATTAAAGACACCAGCTCACATATTTTGTCCCCACATATCTCTGGGTTTGTCACAATTACGACACTTGTTAATTCTCACCTTAATACTCACATAATCCACAACTCGTATCTCCGCTCTGATCGTTATCGCAATCGTAACCACGCGTTCGTGTTCTTCGAATTGTTAACTTCACTACAAATTAAACTTAAAGGAACTGGAACTTTAGCATGAAGGCCTGCTATTGCGCGGGGTAGGGAGTTTGTTTTCAGCTTTTTTTGCACTCTTCTCCTATATAGAGATTTTGCAAACTACCTACCGCTAACAGTTCGTCACAAATGGTTTTTAAGAAGTCTCTGCACTCCACTACCAAAAGCCTCTACCTGTCTGCCTTCATTTTTTTGTTTTAATGGCTCTGGTGCAATCATGAAGACATTTAATGATGGATTGGAGAATGTGATACAGAGGTTGTGATGAATTGCCCTCCTATTCTGTTAGGCTGGGGACATAAGTGTTTATTTTTATTCAAGTTATTTTTTGTTATACAGACTGATTATCATTTTCTTTATTGCATGCTTTACTTTTTACTCTTTCCTCTTGTCTTTTGTTCTCCTTTATTCTGCAACTCGCTGCCTATCTGATGCTGTGTTGTGAAACCGTGCATGAGGCCAACCATCTTGGCTTTAAATGGTTCAGGGTACGAAGAAAAGGTGTTTGCCTTCTCCCCACTGCACTGCCTCGCTGCTTTTGTCTTCAATCTTGTGTCCAATGTCCTGTTGCTTAGCTGCGGTGCCATCTCCCTTAACGTCACTTTCCTTTTGCATCTGCTGGTTATTCTGTAATGTGCCTAGGCTTGCAGTGTGACTTCACTTAAGTAGCCCAAGACATGGCCAAAAAAAAAACAATATTCAGGAGATTTCTTAATGTGCTGATGGCAGGCGTCTTACCTTAACTGATTGTTATAAATACAAACATTGGCATAGCCAATAAGTCTCACTTTTAGGACCTTATAAGTATTTAGTTATGCCGCACAATATCCTTGGTGCAACAACTGTTGCATGGCTAAGCACTTAAAAGTTCCCAAAGGCAAGACCCATTGGCAATGCCAATGCTTGTTGTTTTTTCTTTTCTTCATGAAAGAAATATTTATTTTCCTTTGTATGCCACCATTCAGTGATGTCTTCAGAAGCAACATGGAGCACCCACAAAAAATAAATGTATAACATTGGTAAATCCATGAAAATGTGAGGCTGCGTTTCTCAGACTGTGGATACTGGAAGTGGGGTGGTTTCTGCTTTGGTACTTCCTGTCTGGAGCGCCAAACACAGCAAATGTACTGGGCAGGAAAAAATACAGCAATGTTCCCTATGCGCTGTATTTTATCTCCTCAAGGATACACAGAAGATGCCCAAACCACACTTACTTCAGAAAACCTTTCAAGGGATGGAAAAGTATTTATTCAATCCAAACCTGGCAACATGATTTATTGCCAATTATTTTATATTTCATCAACAAATCCTATCCTATATTTAAATAAGGTCTAGCCTTAACCACGTATACAGACCTATCTCCTTGGGGACACAGTATTTTATCTCCCCACCAGCGACAATGATTTTTCATTTTCCAAAGACAATCCTCCGCTTTGATGGTTTGGCAATGGATAATTTTAAAAACCGTGCCGGGCCCATCTTGCTGCAATGGTATAGTGGACCAGCCGGCACTCTGTTATTGCCGAAAATGCTCCTGTCGTGTCAGCGAACAGTTTTGAAGAAAAAAGTTTGCCTGGTCCACTGCCATTACAAGAGTTTGTGAGTGGCTGGACCTGAGCCAGTGGAGATGTTATCTCTGCCTCCACAACCGCTGGGGGACCGCTTAAACTGTAAACAGTGAGAAGAGTAAAAGGAAGGTGCCAGCAATCAGGTTGAACTTAACTATTAAACTCACGAGGGTAAAGTTAAATCAGAGTCTGTATTCTAAGCACAAAGCGTTGAAGCTAAAAAATAAAACTGAGCAAAGGACAAGTTGTTAGTTTGAAAAGTACTTTCCGAGGCTGCAGTTTTGAGTTGTAACCTGGCAGCAAGACCGTATCTTTTAATTTCGTGTTCTTTGAAGAACTAGAAGTCCGAATCGAGAACAAACCATGCCTTTGTGAAGAAGCCAGAGAAAGGTTGTGAATGTGCTGTAAACATTTTCCGCTACCCCTCCTGAAACTTATCCATAAGCATTTGTGAAAGCAAGCAGCACACAGGGCGCCTTTCTTCAGAATATCAAACTAATTTTCAATTTATTTGAGAGGAACAGGCTCAGGTGCTTCAAATGGGGGAGTACTGCAATGCCAGAACAAGAAGTACTGTCAAGTGAGTGCCAGCAGTTTTACACGTGGCCAGAGCCATTTTAATCGGCCGGTACTAGCTGTCAAGGAGGCATGCGCTTTGTGTAAGCGTCCTTGTGCATTTCTTTTTGTGTCCCATTTTGAAGCACTGAGTTTGGATTTATTTTGCTGGGCAGGCTTGTAAGTAGCTGCACAAAATAAATGAAAACAAGCAGAAAAACACAGGGCTGCGAGGCGTGCTCTGTGTTCGGGGAGGAGCATTGAAGCCCAAAGCAAGCAAAATGGAGAGGCGGAGCGAGGCGCGCGCTTGTGCGCGTAACCGCACGCTCTATGCCTCACAAAAAGCTATGGTCAGCTTTTTGAAGCCCACTAACTAAAAGTCTCGCCAGAGCAGCGCATGCATTGGCTCAGGCAAGACCTCAAAAACCGAAAACTCACATGTCCACTTTATAAAATCGTGTACCACTAGGTACTCTGGGGCACAACACTGCTACAGGTTTTGTATTCTTTTTTAGGTCTCCAGTATAAAAGTGCAAGCAGTCTGCTTGTGAAAGACCTATTTTGAAAATACAGTGGGCTTCCTGCCCATCCATGGTGGAGCTTTCATACATTAACTTGTGTATTGTTGCCTTCTGTGGGTACCCCCTTCCTTTTATGTTTGTCCCTCTGGTGCATAGCCTCTTTACTTGTGTCCTTGCATTGATCACTTTTTGGAAATAACACTTTAAAAAAAAAAAAAAAAAAATTTAACCACTCCAGAACGGTGCATGTATTTTCCAGCTATCTCGCTTGTGTACTTCTTTCCTCTGTAACAGCCTGGACTGCATCCGTTTCCGTTTTCATAACACTTATAATGTGCAAAAATGGGGAGAGCTAATTTTGGTAATTCAAAATCGATTCTCTATAAAGTGTTATAGCACGTTAGCTATTTACAACGGCAATAGCTTACATTTTCCCAAATGCGAGAACAATTGCATTGCAAATGTTTGTTTTCTAATTACACAAAATAGCCTGGTCAAACTGCAGAATTGAAGTTAGTTTCTGCTGCTAAGGCTCCTGAGTGGCTGTTACGCAGGCCTTCAGATTTCAATGAAAATCATACATTTAAAATGCATACTCAAGTGACTGGGTTGGTCACCGTAATCGATCTTCTCATACTCTAACACTGCAGATTCTGAGATGTTTCTTTTCTATACATGTTTAAGTCACATTAAATTGTGCTATTGGTTCTGTGCAGTACAAACTGCATCCTGAACATATAAACAGTGGTAGATTTAACATGCATTGGCATAGACAATAGGTCTCGCCTTTGGGACCTTATGTGTTTAGCCATGCAACACTTGATGTTGTTGCAACAAGGATATTGTCCTGGATAACTAAACACTTAAGGTGCCAAAGGCGAGACCTATTGACTATGCCAATCCTTGTTTTCTATCTCAATTACTTTTTCAACATCGGAGTATTCCCCTCCCCTCCCCGCTAACGTGGTGCCTTCAAGGTTCTCCTTGTTCATGTGGAGATGCTGAGATCCTTATAGAATGTTGTCGCCCGTGCCATGGTGTAATGTCAATAGACTGGGATACTTGCACAGAAGCAGAATGGCATCCGACGCCACCCTTATTTTGATGCAGTAGAAATTAACAAGAAAAGTGGCAAGATAAAGGAGAATGTAACTCCAGCGAGTTAAAACTGCAAATGTTGACACAATTACAGCAAGAATTGTCAGATGAGAACAGTACTTGAAATGAGGGAAAGTAAATTCTCATACCTCATATCCTGATATCCAGCAACATGCGTTGTAAAGACTTGTAAATGAGAGAAATAAAAGCCTGTCAACCTGTGCCCAGAACCTGTGGAGTTACCTAGAGATAATTAGAACTTAAATCTCCTCACTTTCAGGAAACGCCACAAGAAACTTTACAAAGGCTCATTCCAAAAGATTATCTTCGCAGAGGGGGCGAGAGGCCTGCAGCAAGCACTGCTCAAGTAAACCGAAATCCGAGCTACCGAAGGCAGCTTCCCGGTTTGCTGCTTGTCTGAATTGTTTTTTGCCGCACGCAACCTGGTTTGTACAAAAAGGCTGGGTAAGGGGGTTGGATAAACAAGCCTTGCACTTGTTAAAGGAGACTGCACAGGCCGGGGTCTACCCAGGACCCTTCATGGATTCCTGCTATTCACATACGCTTTTCTTACCCCCTGAGTTAATGGCCCATGGCACCGAGCCAGAGCACATTATTAATTTCTGAAGGGAGCTGACAAAACCCACAGCGTAGCAAAGGGAAGTGGTTGGAAAGCCATCTGCTGGCTTCAGCAGGACAGTAGGAATCAAACTACGTAGACTGCTGGAGAAAAGCAGATTAATGATCCACCAAACTGAAACCATGGCTAAAATTATCCGCAGGATACATAAAAAAGCAGCCACTAGGGTTGCAGCTGGACAGGAAATTGCTGGATTCGCTTGCAAATCCCCCACTTTGAACTGCAGAAGCACACAGGATGCCAGGGGCTTAACGCCTCCAGTGCTGGATTAGCAAAAATCAAGTTTAGCTGCAGCTGCCTTCCGTAGTTTACACTGCACGCCATTACACAAGTGGAAAGGCTTTATCTGGGTCCTGATAATAATTTGGTGGTTCACTTTTTGAGATTCTAAGTGTACAAAGTGTGTTTTGCTAATCAGCGACCTCTCTGCCTCCGTGTTTCCAAGCACACACTGCCCTTAAATGGGGGACAGGGAAGTGACCTTCAAAACTACTGTGCAGTGGACTACAAGTTAATAAACGTTTACAAGTATGACAGACAAGTACTTCCTTCATATCAACAGCAAATGCCTGAAGTAGAGCCCTGGTGGTTACTGCGTGTTTCAGAGGGGTCGGGTGTAATCTGGGCAGCGTTCAACATTGAAAAAATGAACAAACGCCGCACGGCTGAAAGCGCAAGTCATACGATCGCAGTGAAGGTGAAAGTGATCGCGATGACCTGCTCAGCACTCGAGGAATGCGCGTGCAGCAGCTTTGAGAGGCGGAGCGAGGCGCGCGCTCTTTGCGCGTAACCGAAAGCTGGTGGCCGGCAACAGCCTTTGGAAGCATTTTGCAAAAGCCACTGACTAAATGCCTCGCAGGGCAGCGCATGCGCTTACTCAGCGAGACCTAAAAAGATTTCAGTGCTGCGGATCATACTTCCATTTAGTAGCCATTATTTTGAAACTTTCACTTCCAAATCTGTTTTATTCTTGGTTATCAAAGAAGGCAGTGTTTCTTGAATTGGAACCACTGTTTGTAAAGAGTTTGAATCATTGCATCTAGTAGTTTTGGAAGGCTCGAGTCTAGATAGATTAATCTGAGTGGTATATACGGAATCTTAAGATGAGTTCAATGTAGTCTTTTGGAAATATGACCATGACACTATTGGAATACACTTTTTACTGCCATTAACAGTAGTGAGCCAACTGTAGCACTCAGTGAAACGGTATAGCCGGCTAACAACTTGCATGTTCACATTTTGCTGTGAGCAAGCTTCTAAGCTTCTAAACTTCAATGAAAGACCATGCCTAACTTTGTTTTTGTCTAAGGTGCTGATTTCCCTACATGGGCTCTAGCATGCCTACACCAGTGTCTGTCTGTACCATGACACTTGCCCTGCATTATCTGAACTCCCTAAATTAGTGTTTTCTTGATTGTGGCGTTTGACTGCTAATTTTAGTTTAAAATTGCAGTGTTGAAATTACCAGAGTTTCTGCCTTTGTAATGCAACTATCTTAGACAGAAGGAAACTACACTTGGTCTGCCAAACCTCGCAATGTAGTTGTAGGCACATTGTGCAAATGAAGTGACAAAAGGCCTGGGATTTTAATTTTTTTTCTTCTGAATTTTACAGGAGTTCAAAGTGTAACTGCTATTTACAATTATTACAAGAAACATGGGTATAAAACAATTGTGATGGGCGCTTCCTTCCGAAACATTGGAGAAATCAAAGCACTGGCTGGGTGTGATTACCTAACTATCTCACCCAAACTTCTTGGAGAACTTAGCAAGGATGACAGCAAGCTTACTCCAAGGCTCTCCGTAGAAGAAGGTAAGCTTTATATTTGCCGGTCTTAAGTACGTCAGACCATAGTGTGTGAAATGGGTTGTTTCGATTTTCCTTATTTTTTTTGACTGCCTGGCTGTAAACTGTTAGGCTCCTTAATACTCATATGAATTCTGGAGGAACTCTAGAGGTCGAGAAGGATAAACAGTTGATTGCTAAAGCTGTACAGAACTTGGTTCTAGAATTGAATACCTTCTCCCAGCCACCAATAGTAAATTGCTACAGCTAATTTTGTCTTGTCTGCACTGTATGGAGCTTATAAAGTTTGGTTACCTAGGAAGGTATACCCTAAGGCACATTGAAGGAACAAAATCACCCTGCCTAATCTGCCCTTTGGTTCTAATCTAAATTTTATGATCCATGTCGGGGATTATTTACTTTGACCTGACTACAGGATCCAAGGCTCTGGGATTCATGGGAGAAGGCTCCAGTCTGTGCCTCTGGATGTAATGTCCAGTCCCTTTAGAAATCCAGCTGTCTTTCTGTGTGAAGGGAGGGGGAAATGGGCTGAGTTGAGATTCAGCACCAGTTCATCAACCTTACTAGTAAGGGTAGTTTTAGGGAACTGGGAAACTAGAGCAGACTGGGTACAAATGTGGTGTTACTGTGTTCAGGGTGTATTAATTACAAATGAAGGAATTATTTTTTGGAGTCCATTTCATATCTACTCACTATACTACAGTGACCAGGCTAATCGGAGGTGGGGAGAATATACTGCAATAAGGATCAGACCTGCGCATGGGGGTGGGACCAAAGGATCATGAAACTTGAGTAGTTAAAGAAGATAATGGTTGACCAGGTCTAAGTGAAAAGAGGAAATCCACGAGGGAGAAAAAGCTACTCCGTTTTTTTTTTGTTGCTTTTTTTTTTTTTTGCTACCCTACAATTGAGCATCCTCCCTTTACGATTAAATACAGTGCTCTTTCAATTAATGAGGAGCCCATTCCAATCCTTTCACACTGCCTCCACGTTAGTTTGTTGGAGTTGCAGGCGATTCTCCTGGCATTGAGGGCCTTCCTACCACCCATAAAGGTTTGGTCATGAGGACCTGCACTAAACCACCCATTGCTTTGTGTGGTATTGTAACTGAATGGGTGGATTGGGTCGTGGATCCTGTGGCAAGAGACTGACTTTAATATTGGCTGAGACATCAAGGCATCTCCCAGATATTCAAACATCTGGTGGGATCTTAGAATGCCTGGGTGGGTCAACTGTCTGCATTGCCAAGCAGATCTCACATGATTACACCTTGATTTTAGGTTTTATAGAGCGCTCTTAATGCCCTGAGGCGTCTTGACGCTGATCTACACAAGAGAAGATGCAAAAATAACAGTATGGAAAAGATATAATACTTACAGTAAAGTCAGGTTTTTAACTTTGTTCTAAAAACAAGGAGAGTGGGGACAGTTTTTAGGTCCAGAGTAAGTCCTTTCCAGAGGAGTGCGGTGTTTTTCACAAAGCTTTTGCCACCCCAAACAGCCAGTATATGGTGTGGCTCAACAAATGTTTTTGCCAGGCTACAGGGAAGAGGTCTATTGGCAATATAACAATTTTTTTTTTTCAGGTATGAAGGACCTATGCCAGTTAATGCCTTGTAAGCAATACATAAAGATTTAAACGGTTCGCTTTTTCACTGGAAGCCAGTGGAGGTCATTTAGTGCCGAGGTAGCTGAGTGAAATTTGGGTAAATCTTTAACCATTCTAGCTGCAGAATCTTGTCCAGTTTGTAATTTCCGCATAATATTCACTTGGAGGCTGAGATGAAGAGCATTGTAATAGTCCGGAGGAGAGTGACCCATGACCCTTCCAGGTAGGTAGCTCCCCCTCCGCACAGCACCGCCTGTGTCCTTGCCCCAGCAACTGCTGCTGAGGAAGTTCGAGGCCCTCCTCACCCTGCAGGCTACCACCTGCGCCTCATCCCTGGTGGCCAGTGGTAAGCAGTAGGTTTGCTCATCCTCCATTGTATTGCCTGTAGTTTCTTTCAGTGCTCCCGTTGTAACGAATGCATTTTCATTGTCTGTGACTGCTGTTGTCCGTCTCCCCCGCTGCCTGTACGTGGTCTGTGCCAGTTCTCTCTCTGCTCCCCTCGCTGCCCCAGTGTGTCTCTGCCCATTTTTTTCCTTCTTCTCCCCTCGCGGCCCCCATGTCTCTGCCTGTTTTTAGGTCTCGGCTAGCGTAGGATGCGCAATCTCGCTGGCGAAATTTAATGTCTTAGTAGCGAGGGTAAACCCCGCCCCTCTTCTCCATTGGCTGGCCTCCTAAACGGCAGCCAGCCATTGGAGAAGAGGTCTCAGTGACATCATTCTTTCCATTTAAGCCCTGTCTTTTTCGGATTGAGGGGTGTGTTTTTTCGTTTCTTTCCTCTTTCCATTGGCTGGAATGTAGACAAGTCAAAGAAACACCCGTTGTATTACATTCCAGCCAATGGAGAAGAGGGAGAAACAAAAACACGCCCCCCAGTCTGAAAATGACTGGGCGTTTCTGTCTCTTTTGTGCTTGGCCTCGTAGAAACAGTGGTGGTCATGGCGTGGTCCAACCGGTGTCCGCGTAGGCCCGGGTCAGGGATTAATAAAATCAGTAATCTCGCTGCATACCCGACCATCCACCCCTAATTTTACAAACAACCTAACTCCACCAACATCAGACTACTATTGAAGTTTTTTTACCATCTGAGACGACCCCTCACGACCCGACACTCCTTCGCCACGCTGGCCTCACCGCTCCGCGCCAGGATCGGGGCCCCCCCTCCCGAGCCGTCCTCAGGTGACCGGACACTCATGCCTCTTCACTCCGGAAGCGACTCCTTCACCACCAGAGGCTTGGAGACTAGGTGCTCCCAACGTCAGTCACGCCACCCCATCGCTGGTTCTTTTCCTTGTCCCCTGTCCGTTCACTTCCGTGTCCTTCGTTTTCCTCTTGTCCGTTCTTATTCTTCTTCCTTCTCTTTTATAGTGCAGGTTGCATTATTAGTTTCCACATCCATCTTTAAGTTGTGATTTACTATTGTTACATTTCTCCAAATAGCTAGGCAGTCCGGCACTTTTGCTACTAAGCGCTTTCCAATCTATAGCTCCCCTCCCCAGCCCATCTCTAATCGTCCTTCTATGTGATGGGCTCTCGCGTGAGCGCCTGGCTGGGAGTTGTTTATTTCGTTTGTATGGCTGCTCGGGTTGGAAGCTGATGGTACAGAGAAGATGTAGTCAGGGGTGGAGGGGAGGATGGAGTGAGGGGGGGGGTTGCCGGGGAGAGCCCACTCCTGTCCCGCAGCACAGCAGAGCCTGGGGCAGCTGGTAAACAGCTAGTCTCTCTGCTCTCCAGCAGCAGGGAGCGCCCTGCACCCGCATTACCCATCGAATAACGACTGACCCTCCAGACGCAGGACCATGTCGAAATGCTGTAGGATACCGGAAGCTGGTCTGAGATTACCTGACGCAGTCCTGTAGAGGCGCTCATATCTGCAGCAGTCCTCGCCCACGGCTGCAGCAGAGGGATGCCACGACAGGACGAGGCGTCACTCTGGCAAAACAGTGTGCTTGACTACTGTCTGTCTAGTGTGAAACACGCACTGCTGTATGCATAACCAACAGCAAACGCCTCAGAGATGCCTTAACATTTTACCTAAGATGCACGAGACGACACAGCTGATTGCCCACTGAGCTACCAGGAGGAGTTATCATCTGATGCAGGCATTTTTGGGGTTTCGCCATACCTCAAAGTCATGGCCCAGGAAATATACCCCCACCCCTGCAGCATGAAGCGATACTGGCCGGGACTCGCAGTTGCTCAGAATGCTCGGGGGGTTGATTGGCAGATGAGGTTACTTATACACGCATGAACGTGAAGCCCCAAGTGTGACTTGGCTAACTGTAGACATGACCCAATAGTGTCAGCCTCCCAGAACCAAAACAATGTCCCGTTAAATGTTTTTTTATTGCGCCCCCCCCCCTCCCTTATATCCCTCTAAAACATTAATTTGTATTAGCACACTGGAAAGCTGGGAGCTTATTTGAAACCTTGGTTTGGGAGAGGATGACTGTAGGCAGAAGCCATGGCCTGTAGTAATCTTGCTCTTTTCAATGTAAAACCTTGTGCTCACAGTGGGTGGCGTGTTCTTGTAACCTTGCTGACACTGGCTATACGTGTCCTTTAAGCCTTCTCACTCATTACAGGCCATGGCCTGTGGCTTGAGCCTATAACTTGGACAGAATGCATTTGACATCTGTTTTGTTGTGCACTGTGAGCTACGCTATATAGCTGTGTGTGTGGCGCTATGTGTGTGTGGCGCTATGTGTGTGTGGCGCTATGTGTGTGTGGCGCTGTGTGTGTGTGTGGCGCTGTGTGTGTGTGTGGCGCTGTGTGTGTGGCGCTGTGTGTGTGTGTGGCGCTATGTGTGTGTGGCGCTATGTGTGTGTGTGGCGCTATGTGTGTGTGTGGCGCTATGTGTGTGTGTGGCGCTATGTGTGTGTGTGGCGCTATGTGTGTGTGTGGCGCTGTGTGTGTGTGGCGCTGTGTGTGTGTGTGGCGCTGTGTGTGTGTGTGGCGCTGTGTGTGTGTGTGGCGCTATGTGTGTGTGTGGCGCTATGTGTGTGTGGCGCTATGTGTGTGTGTGGCGCTATGTGTGTGTGTGGCGCTATGTGTGTGTGTGGCGCTATGTGTGTGTGTGTGGCGCTATGTGTGTGTGTGTGGCGCTATGTGTGTGTGTGGCGCTCTATGTGTGTGTGTGTGTGTGGCGCTCTATGTGTGTGTGTGTGTGTGGCGCTCTATGTGTGTGTGTGTGTGGCGCTCTATGTGTGTGTGTGTGTGGCGCTCTATGTGTGTGTGTGTGGCGCTCTATGTGTGTGTGTGTGGCGCTCTATGTGTGTGTGTGTGGCGCTCTATGTGTGTGTGTGTGGCGCTCTATGTGTGTGTGTGTGGCGCTCTATGTGTGTGTGTGGGGCGCTCTATGTGTGTGTGTGTGGGGCGCTCTATGTGTGTGTGTGGGGCGCTCTATGTGTGTGTGTGGGGCGCTCTATGTGTGTGTGTGGGGCGCTCTATGTGTGTGTGTGGGGCGCTCTATGTGTGTGTGTGGGGCGCTCTATGTGTGTGTGTGGGGCGCTCTGTGTGTGTGTGGGGCGCTCTGTGTGTGTGTGTGTGTGGCGCTGTGTGTGTGTGGCGCTGTGTGTGTGTGTGGCGCTGTGTGTGTGCAAATGCAATAGGTGTCGCATTTGCGAGAGATTAAGCTATTTGCATTGTAAATGACAATGCCATTTAGTTGTCTGTTTTCAAAACCAACACTTAAATAAAAATGTCATTTACAATGCCAATAGCTCTAACTTTTGCAAAGGCGAGACCGTTGCATTGTAAATGCTTGTTGCCTTGTGTTGCTTAGCTGCCCCTGCATTTCTGTGACTTTTCTGCCCTTTCTTGTGACCTTTGTGCCCTCTGCCACTCTTCCTTCCCCCCCCTGTTTTTTAGGTCTCGCCTATTCTATCCCGCAGGGATAAATAGACTAGCGTATAGTAAACGGGGAAAAAAGTCTACCTAGCTGCGGATCGCGTACAGTTAATGTGAGCTATGCACGTGCACATATTCACCGGCCACATCACACACCACCATATGTCTGAGCCTTGGCATCTGACTTCAAAGGCATGCGCTCCCCCGCCC
Organism: Lissotriton helveticus; assembly: GCF_964261635.1. Taxonomy (NCBI): domain Eukaryota; kingdom Metazoa; phylum Chordata; class Amphibia; order Caudata; family Salamandridae; genus Lissotriton; species Lissotriton helveticus. Next base: position 1,857,065,312 of record NC_136061.1, on the reverse strand, counting down.
TGCCCCGCCACAGCAATGCCAAGAGCTTGTCTTTTTTTTTTTTTGCATCTATTTAGCGGGGAAGCAGTGTTTTTTGTTCGGTGTTCTCTGCACCTTTCTCTTTTATTTTATATATTTTTTTTTTTCTGGGCGAAAGCCTACCGTGCTTGTTTACAGTAGCCTTGCTCCTCAAATGCTGTTTCTGTGTTGCCATCTCTCTAGGGACACTCCGCTTGAAAACGCTCTACTTGCTAGCTGCAATGCTACATCCGCTATGCTTTGCCTCTAGACATGTTGATCCCTCGCAGACTGTACTGACACTGCCCCTCCTGATTCTAAAACTGACCAACGCAGTCACCACGCAGTCTCTTCTGATGTCTGCCCCGCCCTCTCGCGCTCGCCCTCTCGCGCTCGCCCTCTCGCGCTCGCCCTCTCGCGCTCGCCCTCTCGCGCTCGCCCTCTCGCGCTCGCCCTCTCGCGCTCGCCCTCTCGCGCTCGCCCGCTCGCGCTCGCCCGCTCGCCTCGCTCGCCCGCTCGCTCGCCCGCTCGCTCGCCCTCTCGCTCGCCCTCTCGCTCGCCCTCTCGCTCGCCCTCTCGCTCGCCCTCTCGCTCGCCCTCTCGCTCGCCCTCTCGCTCGCCCTCTCGCTCGCCCTCTCGCTCGCCCTCTCGCTCGCCCTCTCGCTCGCCCTCTCTTTCTCTCCTTTCCCTTCTCTCCTCTCTCTCCTTTCTCTCTTTCTCTCTTTCTCTCTTTCTCTCTTTCTCTCTTTCTCTCTTTCTCTCTTTCTCTCTTTCTCTTTCTCTCTTTCTCTCTTTCTCTCTTTCTCTCTTTCTCTCTCTCTCTTTCTCTCTTTCTCTCTTTCTCTCTTTCTCTCTTTCTCTCTTTCTCTCTTTCTCTCTTTCTCTCTTTCTCTCTTTCTCTCTTTCTCTCTTTCTCTCTTTCTCTCTCTTTCTCTCTTTCTCTCTTTCTCTCTTTCTCTCTTTCTCTCTTTCTCTCTCTTTCTCTCTTTCTCTCTCTTTCTCTCTCTCTCTCTCTCTTTCTCTCTCTCTCTCTCACCCCCACTACCCTCAACCGCATAACTCGGGGGCACCACAACATCACCATGCGCTTCCACAGCTTCACTGAAACCCACAGCATCACTTGTTCGCCATCACTATGCGGCACCACAGCTTCACTGAACGCCACAGCATCACTCGTTCGCCATCACAACATCACTCTGCGCCACCACAGCATCAATCTGTGCAACCATTTAACACCTGGTTCAAATAGGTTCTCTCAACATCTTTTTGTTACATTTGTAATAAAGCTTGAAACATTAATATTTCACTTCTGTTTTTGGATTTTCGTCACAATAAAATACACTGAACATAATCTTCACAAGTTATTTATAAAACGTTAAGCTATTGCCATTATAAATTACAATAACTAACTTTTATTTAAGTATTAATTATTTAAAAAAATTAAAAGCCATTGTTGTTTGTAATAATACATGTAAGTCACGTAAATACAACACATATTGCATTACAAATGCTATAGGTGTCACATTTGCCCACGTTATAACTATTGGCTTTGTAAATGACAAAGCTATTAATTTTGCTATTTTCTAAAACAAAACATAAATAAAAAAATTGTCATTTACAATACCAATAGCTCAAACTTTCCTAATGCGAGACCCTATTGCATTGCAAATGCTTGTTATTGTGCCCTTTCCTGAGAACTTTCTGCCCTCTGTGCTACTCGGTCACCCCCCCCCCCTCAATTGTTGTGCACATTTGCCTTCTGTTTCCTTCGTCGCCAAAGGCCGCTGCGGCTCCACCCCCTGACTGCCCGGTCGCTGCCCCCGCCTCCCAGCTGCTACTAACTCCCACCTCCCCATGCATGGCGGTCGCGCCACTGGCGCGCGGCAAGCCAGTATGCGCCTGGACTGCACCAGAACCCCTGGCCCCGTACCAGCCATGACAACCGCTGCCACTACGACGCCAGCACTCTGCACACTCAACCCCCGACCGACCCACAACTGCTTCAAGGGTGCCTCGTAACGCACAGTCCTTTCACCTGCCGGAACTGCAGCTACACCAGCCGCAGAGCTGACGAACCACCCGCCAAGAAAGACCTCACCCACCTCTGCTGCATACTACTGAACACCCGCTACGCACGCAAACACGCAGTCTAGCTCTGGGACCTACTCAACACAATCTCCCCAGACGTCGCATTTCTGACAGACCTGGTTGAACAACTGCTCCGCACCCGGCATTGCCATAGTCATCCCAGACGGCTACAAGATTAACCGCAGAGACCGTACCAACGGAGTCAGAGGAGGAATTGCCATTGTCCACAAGAACAGCATCAGGGTCTCTACTAGCACCGACGACGTGCTCAGCCCCGACAAACACATGCATTTCCAGATCCACACTGACCCCCCAACTCCACCCTCAGAGGCACCGACTAAAGCCTCCTTGGAGACCTGAACTTTCACCTTGAGAACAACGACAGCAACTCCACCACCCTGATCGACAACCTTGGACTGAGGCAACTCGTCACAACGTCCACCCACTCCGCCGGCCACACGCTTGCCCCAGTCTTCTCCTCAAGCCCACACGTCTCCGTCAGCCACACCACCGAACTCCTCTGAACCGACCACCGCTGCATCCACTTCACCTTCCAGAAACCTACCACACACACCACCTCACCCAACAGATCCGCCGCTGGAGCAAAATCACTGGAGACCAACTACATGCAAACCTCGCTCTCAGCCCACCCACCGAGCCCTCCAACACAGACGTCGCTGCCTGCAACCTCAGACGCTGGATCGAGGACTGCGCCAACCCCCTCGCTCCGCTGAAGAAGAAACCCTGTTCCCTTCCCCCCCCCTTCCCCACAGACACCAGCAAGCGGGCCAGCTGGTTCACCCCAGAACTCCTTGATGCCAAGCAAGCCTGCCGGAAACCAAAGAAGAAATGGCACAGTGAACAAACTCCAGACAGCCACGCAGCACAAATGGACGCCGTCCGCAACCACCACCACCACATCAGGGCTGCCAGGAAGACCTCCTTCAAAGACCGCCTCGACAACGCACACGACAGCAAGGAGCTCTTCAAAATCATGAAGGAACTCTCCAACCCCAGCTCCAACACCAATGACATCCCGCCGTCGCAAGCCCTGTGCGACTCACTCGCCACCTTCTTCCACCGCAAGATAGCAGACATCCACGACCGCTTCAACACCCAGACAGCAACACAACAGACACCCCCCCCCACCTCCCCACCATCGACCACGTCCCCTTGCTAGCCTGGACCAGCGTGTGCGTCTGACACCAAGACCATGAGCACAATCCACTTCAGCTCACCCCACCTACGCATCGTCCTCAATCTCTCCCTTGAGCCCGCGACCTTCCCAGAGAGCTGGAAACACGCCGACTCCCTACTCAAAAACCCCAAGGCAGACCCAAGAGACCTCGTACTTCCGACCCATCTTTCTGCTTCCCTTCCCGGCCAAGGTCATCGAGAAAATCGTTAACAGACCGCTAACCCGATACCTCGAAGAGAACCGAATCCTGGACCCTTCCGTGTCAGGGTTCCGCAGCAACCACAGCACCGAGACAACCCTCCTCGCCGCCACCGACTACATCAGGACCCTGCTAGACAACAGGGAGACTGCAGCACTCCTCCTCCTAGACCTCTCCGCTGCCTTCGACACTGTCTGCCACCACACACTACGCGCAGACAAGGCTCTGGAATGGACCACCTACTTCCTCTCTTGCAGAACCCAGAGCATCCGCCTCCCATTCTCACCCCCCCTCCCCCCCTCTCCCCTCCCCGCTCAGTTCCAAAGCCTCGGAACATCAGCAGCATACCCCCAGGGATCCTCCCTCAGCCTCAACATTTACATGGTTTGAGCGTTGGTGTGCCAAAATGTATAATTTATATAGTTTATAATTTAGTTTGTATTCGGCAAAGGAGGCATGGAAACACAAAATTGGTATGTGTATTTGGGGCATTTTATGGTTATTTGAATGTATGAAATCTTGGAGGTCCAAGTGAGGTGGGAGTGTATGTATGATCGCCGCCTAGTGTTGGGTCCGGATGATTGCACATTGTTGTCCTGGAAGAGTCTTCGAAGTATCACGAGATAGGTGGCTCCTCCCCTGGACTACAGTGCGCATGGGCATCGACTCCATCCCCAGATTGTTTTTTTTCCGCCATTGGGATCGGATGTACTTTCGTTCTCTCCAGTTCGGAATCGACAATATTCTCGAAGCCAGAAGGCCATTTTGTCTCTTATCGTCGGTATTGTTTGCATTCGGTGCCCGGTTCTGTTCGGACTCGCCTCCAGAGTTCGACATCCAGGGAGTCGCGTGAGTCTTTGGGGCTCGAGGCCCAGTCGATGCAGCAAGACCCTCGACGACGCGACATGGAACGGAGCTCATTCAAGAAGTGTCCCGTACCCACACATCGACGTCCACCCGGTGTGCAACAAGTGCCTATCGCCGGACCACGATGAAGCCAACTGTATGGGGTTGTTCCCGTTTCTGTTAGAAGAAAACGATTCGGCTTCGGCGCGTGGCACGCATGGAGGCCCGGCAGTCGGCCACGGCACGGGTGGACATCTTAGACAGCGAGGAGGCAGGCGAACACTACGTTCAGCTGCAGATTTCACCTCCAGCGGAAGTCGACTATCAAGTGGATGTCGAAGGCCTACCCGTACAAGAAGTCGTCGACTAGGTAGGAGACGACGATGGGGCCATGGAACATAGCTCAGAGGACGAGCTATGCCCCGTTCGAACACTTACGAAGGCTCAGGTCGAGGGATCGCCTATCGACCTTACCCAAGACCTTCTATCAAAATCCACGGCCCCGCCGCCCGGCTACGGACACTTCGACGGAGCCGCCATTACAGAAAACGAAAGTGAAACCTTCAGTGTCCACACTACCTAAAGTGGTTCAGGCGCCTTCGAAACCGAAACCTTATGCTCCACCGTCGACACCCTCGTCTTCCGAGGTGTCGGGACAGCCCAAGCCGAAGAAGCCTGTCGACCCGGCAAAGTCGGTGAAATCCGTCCAGCCGAAGCAGACTAAATGCGTCGAGCAGAAGCCCAAAAAAGCCGTCCAGACTCATTCGAGCAAGGGCGTCGAGCCGAAGTCCGGGTCGAGCCGGAGCCAAGCATGGGCGTGGAGCAGAGGGCCGCAAAGGGCGTCGAGCCGAAGACCAGCAAGGGCATCGAGCCAAAGATTGGTGCCCCTAAAGTGGTTGCCCAGGACGCCAAAAAGGTCAAGCCTCGGACCGACCAGCCCAAGTCATCGACGCTCTAGTCTTCACACGTTGCTGGACCGAGGTCGTCTGTCATATCGATGAAGCCGTCCACTTCCTTCACGAAGCAGACTCCCTCAAGCGTATCAGGGACAAGGCTTCGGCAGTAGGCCCCAAAACGCCTTCCGCACCGAGGCAGTCGGTCCCCACCTCAAAGTCATCGACGCCACTCCTCTTCACATTGCCGCCGAAGGTGGCACCAAAGGCCTTCGCACCACGGGTGGCGCACGAAGCGAAAACGTTAAGTGCTGTGGGGTCGATGCCTACTCTCCCGACTGGGGCCTTGACGCATCGACCACCATTACTGGAGGAACGTTTCATCGATGCCGACACTGGGAAGCTTATGCTTTACAAGCGGAAAATAACGGCGGCGACGCCTTTGTAGTCGTATACCATTCCTTTGAAGCGCAAAAGGCCTGCTTCTGATTCACCGGTCTTGGTCGAACCACTGACTCCTCGGACTCAAAGAGTTGCCACGCCCTCGCCAACTTATTCCGATGCCGAGGATGCTGGGGATCAAGATGAGGAATACAGCTTCCCGGCCCACACAGATCCTGATGCACAACAGGACGCATGGGTGGACACAGTTGACCAGGGGATCAGCAACCCGCCCTCGACCCTCAGATATACAATATCAAAACGTTTCCCACTGAGGATTCTGCAGCATTCAATGCCTTGATTGAAAGGGCGGCTAAGAACCACGACGTTGAACTCTATGCTGACCCTGTGGAAGTGGACTTCCTCTTTGACACTTTTTCAACAGCTGAAAAGACTGTGAAAACCCTCCCAATGCTGAAAGGGGTCCTCAAGCATGCTGCGGACATTTTCAAGGAGCCCACACGGGCAAGGGTGGTCAACCCTAGAATTGAGAGAAACCGGCCGGCACCTGGCGATCCCACCTACATCAAGGGCCAGTTGCCATTGGACTCCCTGGTCGTTTCTAATTCCCGCAAGAGGGCGAATTCGCAAACCACTGGTGAAGCCCCTCCCCCGGACAAAGAGTCCAAGGTGATAGAGGCATCGGGAAAGAGAGTAGCAGCTCAGGCGGCCAATATCTGGCGTATCTCTAACACGCAGGCGCTCATGGCACGCTACGACAGGGCACACTACGACACACTAGAGACCCTGTTGCAACATCTCCCAGACCAATATAAGGAGGCTGCGGAGATGCTTATCCAGGAAGGATGCTCATCTCCAACGCTTCAATTAAGTGTGCACTAGACGTTAAGGATACTGCAGCCAGAGCAATTAACACCAGTGTGATGTTACGACGACAAGCATGGCTCAGAATCTCTGGATTTAAGCCTGAGATCCAAACTACCATCCTCAACCAGCCAGTTAACCCTGACAGATTATTTGGTCCTGAGGTGGATACCACCTTGGAAAAAATAAAAAAGGATACAGAGACTGCCAAGTCCATGGGAGCTCTCCAATCCCAACAGTTTCGGGGGAGCACTTTTCGTCGCTCAGGCAATAGGGGTGTTTCCAGAGGCCAAATGTCCCAGCAAACACAATTCAATAAAGGTGGGGCGCAATCCTCTTACCCCAAACAAAATAGAGGAGGTTATCGGGGCAACAACGCCAAGGGCAGAGGCAAGGGCAACAACTCCCGTTCCTCTGCCTCCAACAAACAGTGACGCCCTGTCACTGCCCCCGACCATTCCACACCTGTCGGGGGGAGACTCCAGCAGTTCCTGCCAGTCTGGAAATCCATCACCACAGACAGGTGGGTCAGGAAACTTATCCAATACGGTTATTGTTTGGAGCTCATATCCACTCCACCCAACATACCACCAAAACACCGTCCTATGTCCACAGAGCATTTGCACTTATTGCAGCAGGAGGTTCTCGTCATGCTGCAAAAGGGCGCTATAGAGCTCTTGCCAGTGGAGGAGGAAGGCACAGGGGTGTACTCCCTGTACTTCTTAATCCCAAAGAAGGACGGGTCCCTCAGGCCTATTCTCGACCTCCGGCCCCTAAACCAATACATTCTCTCAGAACACTTCCACATGTTAACGCTGCAGCAAGTTCTTCCGTTACTCACTCCATTAAGGGATACTTCCTCACAACCTTGGACCTCAAGGATGCTTACTTCCACATTCCACTCCATCCATCACACAAAAAATACCTCAGATTCACCATTCCAAATCGGCATTATCAATTCATGGTCCTTCCTTTCGGAGTGACCACGGTCCCCAGAGTGTTCACCAAATGTCTAGCGACAGTGGCGGCGCACCTCAGGAGACAACACATCCATGTCTACCCTTATCTGGACGACTGGCTGGTTCAGGCAGAGTCGGCCCAGCAGTGCGCCGACATGTCCCACACCATTCACCTTCTTCACAGTCTGGGCTTCTCCCTGAACTATCCAAAGTCGCACCTTCAGCTGGCCCATGTGCGGCAATATCTAGGTGCAACGATCAATACTCTGGCAGCCACGGCTCAGCCAACTTCAGCGCAGATCAACATCCAGTCGCTAATCCAACAGTTCCAACCGCAACACTTGCTTCCTGCGAGAGTGTTCATGCAGTGATGGCCTCCTGTATTTTCATAGTCCCGCACGCGAGGTTACATATGCGTCCGCTCCAGGAATGCTTAGCGCATCAGTGGAATCAGGCTCAGGGACAGTTGAAAGACCTAGTGTTGGTCACCGGTCGGGCATACAACTCTCTGCATTGGTGGAATCCACACAACCTTTGCAAGGGCCGACCGTTCCAAGAGCCTGTCCCACAGATTATCCTGACTGCGGACGTGTCTCTCCAGGGATGGGGAGCTCATGTACTCCACTACACAGTGCAGGGACTATGGACAATACAGCAGAAGATGCACATCAACTACCTAGAACTGATGGCAATCTTCATGGCACTAAAAGCATTCAAAGTACATCTGTGCAACACGGTCGTGTTGATCCGGACGGACAACATGACGGCCATGTACTACATCCAGAAGCAGGGAGGTACGCACTCTCCACAGTTGTCTCATCTGGCTCAGAGCATGTGGAAGTGGGCCATTCAGAGGAACATCTTCCTCATGGCGGAACACCTCCCAGGCAAGGACAATCAGATGGCGGACCTGCTCAGCAGGTACAGCCACCAGATGCACGACTGGGAGATACATCCATCAGTACTCCGCCCGTACTTCCAGCAGTGGGGTCATCCACAGATAAACCTGTTCGCCACAAGGGAAAACGCAAAATGCCAAAGCTTTGCCGCCAGGTTCCCTCACCCACAGTCGCAAGGCAATGCGATATGGATGAACTGGTCAGGCAGATTTGTGTACGCTTTTCCCCCAGCACCTCTCATACCGCTGGTGGCAAGAAAGCTAAAGCAACACTCGATGACTCTCATCCTGGTTGCTCCAACGTGGGCACGCCAGCCATGGTACACCACGTTTCTGGAACTCTCCGTGGTACCGCATCAAAGGCTACACCTCACGCCCAAGCTTTTGACGCAGAGCCATGGTGACATTCAGCATCCAGATCCGCAACAGCTCAACCTGGCGATCTGGTTCCTGAAGTCTTAGAGTTTGGCTACCTTGACTTGCCTCCTGAATGCATGGATATCATACGGGAGGCAAGAAAGCCCACCACCAGAGCCTGCTATGCAGCAAAATGGAAGCGGTTTGTCATTTACTGTGCTGCACACATCAACCCGCTAGATGCATCCACTCCCAACATCATCTGCTATTTGTTACATCTTTACAAATGCAATCTAGCATACGCTTCCATCAGGATACACTTATCCGCCATAGCGGCTTATCTCCAGAACAGGCAGCATCTCTCCGTCTTCAGAGTGCCTGCCATTAAAGCCTTCCTAGGCCTAAAGCGGGTCATCCCTCCCAGGACCCCGCCAGCTCCTGTATGGAACCTCAATGTGGTCCTCACCAGGTTGATGGGCCCACCTTTTGAGCCTCTACATTCATGTGAGATTCAGTTCTTGACATGGAAAGTGGCTTTTCTCATTGCCATTACGTCTCTGCGACTGGTTAGTGAGCTACAGGCGCTCACTGTACAAGAGCCATTCATTCAAATTCACTCCAACAGGGTGGTGCTGCGCACTAACCCTAAATTTCTTCCTAAAGTGGTTTCGCAGTTCCATGTCCATCAGACCATTGAACTGCCCGCATTCTTTCAAAACCCAGAAACAGTTGCCGAAAGAATGCTCCACACTCTTGACGTCAAACGAGCCTTGATGTACTACATCGATAGGACCAAAGACTTTAGGAAAACACCAACTCTTTGTTGCCTTCTCAGCCCAGGACAAAGGCAACCCCATTTGCAAAGCAGGTATAGCCAGGTGGATCGTTAAGTGCATTCAGATTTGCTATCACAAGGCTAAGCGCACTTTAACGGTCCCTCCAAGAGCCCACTCCACCCGAAAGTTGGGGGCCTCTATGGCTTTCCTTGGTAATATCCCTTTGGAAGATATTTGTAGAGCAGCCACATGGTCTACACCACACACATTTACTAAACATTACTGTGTAGATGTGCACTCCAAGCAGCAGGCAGCTGTAGGGCAGGCTGTTCTTAAAACGCTTTTTCAGACTTCTGCAGCTGGCACAGGCGGCCGCCGTTAATGGAGGGACTGCTATGTATTCTATGCTATAGATATGAATTCAGCAGCCCACATGCCTCGAACTGTATATGCTACTTACCAGTATGCATCTGTTCTTGGCATGTAGGGCTGCTGACATTCATATCGCCCGCCCTCCTCCCCGGCGCCTGTAGCGGCTGCAGACTTTTTAACACTTACTCTTGGCATGACCATCGCTTACACTATTACACTCCATCTTTGCCACAATGGCTAAAAACAATCTGGGGATGGAGTCGATGCCCATGCGCACTGTAGTCCAGGGAAGGAGCCACCTATCTCGTGATACTTTGAAGACTCTTCCAGGACAACAATGTGCAATCATCCGGACCCAACACTAGGCGGCGATCTATGGTATAGATATGAATGTCAGCAGCCCTACATGCCAAGAACAGATGCATACTGGTAAGTAGCATATTCAATATATATATATATATATATATATATATATATATATATATATATATATATATATATATATATATATATATATATATATATATATATTTACACAGCTGTCCATCCCTGTCCCAAAATAAATTTTGATGCGAAGTTAGATACTTTTTGAAATGGGTAAGAAAAATAGCAAAATGTAATATTCTATGCCGGGGCAAAATTATTTTTATCAGATTCCTTCTAGCATGAAACAAATGACATATACATTAAAGAGGAACACTGATGCATCACTCAACATAGAGCTAGAAGTGTCAGACAAGGCACCAGTTCTACAATAGAGCCTAGTATCTATAAATGTAAAATTGTGGTCTACTTTCTAGACGTTGCGACATGTGCGGGCATGGACCGATATTGCTGGATTTTTCATCCATTTTGTGATGCTATTAAAATTAGGTATTGAGTTGGCACTAGAATGCTGCATGAAGAGGCTGCGTATTATGCAAAATATATTATTGGCTCTGCAGTAGGCTGGTCCATTGCGTCTTAGTACTTTGGATGGCGAAATTAAGTCATGACATAGTTTGTATTGCCATTGGCTACCTCTTTCCTGATTATGGTTTTGTTTAGGTATATTAAGAGATAAGCAGCCACTGTAAACTACTAGTTTTCTCCCATGTGGGCAATCAATACTTTAAAATAGTCTTGTAGCTTACGGTTTCTCTAATTTTTCTTGCTATCTGCTTATGCATTTCAGTGTAGCGAATCTTGAATTGCTTTTGTTAACTTTCTAATTAATTGGAATGACTTTGCTTTAACAAAGTTACTCTTGTCACTCAATCGTTGCTCTATCACTACTTAAATCTGTACAGTTTGTAAAATATAAAATGAATATCAGGTATGTTCAGGACTCTTGGCTTAAGCTCCTTTACAAAATTGTTAATGGACTAGCATTTCATTTTTGCTTGTGGAACATATGCCCAATTTCCACGAGGATAATTGGATAGCCTTGCTCAATAGATAAATGAGACAATAGCAATTGCATTCAAAGCATGTGGTTCAGTTACTTACATTTGAGATTTGTTTTCAGTGCCCACCGCCAACACTAAAGGAAAAACATTTGTTTTCAAGTACTCCTGTTGATGTTTGATGGCTTGGACTTTTATTTAGGTTCCTTTGGTTTTCTCTTACAGCTCAGAAACAAGACTTGGCAAAAATCCATCTGGATGAGAAATTCTTCCGCTGGCTGCACAACGAGGACCAAATGGCAGTGGAGAAGTTGTCAGATGGCATTAGAAAGTTTGCTGCTGATTCAGTCAAGCTTGAAAACATGATCGCGGTAAGGAAAGCCTTGCTTTGCCCAACCACAAATCTGCACTGTGCTCACAAAGCAGAATGGTGCAATTTCTATGGTAAAGTGCTGTAGGCATGTTTCCAAGGACTACCATGTTTCTTATAGAGTAGTTTACCCTTCGTAAAACTAATGTTATCTACCTAAAGCTCATACTTCTGAATTAACATTCAGAGATCTTACCCCCTCCAAGCACATTTTATGGACCTCTTTAGCCTTAAACACCAACTCAAAATGCTAGAAGAAACTACTGCACTCATTTTGAGAAGTCCATAGGAATGTTTCCACATATCCAAAAAAGTCAGCACAGTCTTAAAGATTTGGGGGTGTGTTGGTTTTATTTAGTTTTTTTGGTCCAAGTACAGGATTTAGACAAACTCTATTTGCCTCAAAATGGAGACCTTTTGCATGAATTTGTCATTAAAAAATGGAATGTTGAGGGGAGTTGCCCACCCCACCCAGGAGGCACTGCCCGAGGGCCCCAATCAGAGCTCATTTGCAGGAGAGGTAGAGGGGACTGGCTCTGGGCACCGCACTGGGGGTGGGAAGCAGCAAAGGCCAGCTGGCTTGAACTGCAGGAGGCCCCAATATAAGCCAGGGACATACTGCTCCCCAGGGCTAGACTCCCACGATCTGCAAAGCTGATAGCTGGAGCGCTCTAGCAGAAGATAGCACGACAGAAGCCAGGGCGGCAAGTCCAGGCCTGCGGAGAGGAGCGCACGTGCTGAGGCAGGCTGGGAACGGTCTGAACCCATTTGAGGGCAAACTTACTCCAAGGGACCGGAGACGGCCTGGGTTTTGTTCAGCATACGCCTGGGGGTGGAGAGCTTTCAGAATGACGTCTAGCCGTACCAAAAAGGATGCTAACATTGAAGACCTACAGCCAGGGGGCAAACTACCAGATGGACAAGCCGTGAATTTGCCACAATCTCAGACCAGGGAAGGGGATCTAGGCCAACCTGACCAGGGAAAAGAGCCGATCAAGCTGCGCTTCATGGAACAACTGTTTACCATGCTACGGGACGACTTTGTACAGTTGAGCCAGGAGGTCTCCACGGATCTAAAGCAGGTCCGAATGGACATTAGCGATCTTGGGGACTGTTAGACCTAGCACCATTGGCGTGGGTCTCCCTTCCTTTTTTTGCTTTCGTCTCCTCTGTGTTTGATGGTGTTAGATGTTCTGGGTGCTGTGCCACTGCCATTCAGTGCCACAGCGCGAATGCTCGCTATTGTAAATTAACTGTATGAAGTGGTATAATCCTGGTTGACTCAAACATGATAAAGTCTAATTTAGTATGCCTGAGCTCCAAATATTAAAGTGCATCTTTTAGTGACGATTATATTTGTATTCTGTGTTTAAACTACCGCTTTTGGGAAGTAGATATTTTCTTTGCCAAGCTTTCCCGTGTGCTCTGCTGGTATGTGTATTGGCTGTTTGGTTTCGGAGGGTCAAGGCAAGCTGAGACCGACCTGGATTAAATAGGGAGATCGGCAGTTGGAGTATGGGGAGGGGTGACTCTTTGATCTGAGCAGGGCTGTGCCTGGCAAGGTGAATGATGGCTCCACCTCCCGCTGTGCGTCCGATGGCAGACCCCTCTCCCTCAAAGGCAGGATGCAGCCTCGTAAATAAAGTGCTCCAGGTAGACACCAAACTGGTTCTGGCTGGGTTCAGTGATTTGTGACTTTTTATGAACCGACTTTTGGGGTATAAAGATCTGTGCTGAAACCCCTACATGGGGTGTTACTTCTGGATATCAAGACTAACCTCTGTCTGTGTAACTAGAGCGAAAGGCCTTGGAAACTTTCATCCATCTTGCTGAAGCAACTACCCAAGGGCCTGATTTGAGCTTGCCTCCTGTTGAAATCTCATGGCCATTAGACTTCGCCCATCTGCCGTCCGGATTCCTATTTGAGAGGGATTCTACTAGCAGGTGAGGCCTCTGAGTTCCAGAGCCTCTAGTTCTACTGCAGGGAACGCGGGCTGAAAGTCATCGCATCGCTATTGTGGACCGCCGCAGCTAAGGAGCTGTTGCTGCTGAGAGCAATCATTGGCCTGTGTCACCAAAGTCATCGTGATCGCTATTGTGGGAAATAGGTCCTGGTGCTCTAATATACTCATCAAAGGAGTTCCCCCTTCATGCATATGCAGGGAAATTGAAGGACTTTGTGACCCGGCTTTTTCAGTATGTTGCCCCAGCGTTAAGAGGGCCAGGAGATCGTTTTGGATCGCACACACAGGGCGGATCACCTGGTACAGAATCCAGGCCAACACCAGGACATCGTCACGTGCTTTCATTCATATTGGCAAAAAGAAATGATGGCGGCAACCCGGGTTAAGGCCACTATACAGTTTGAGGGCTTGCAGGTGGGCATATACCAGGACCTCTCCCAGCCAACGCTCCGTCGCAGGACCCTGCGACCTGTCACTACATTCCTGTGGGATCTTGAGATCCGCTACAGGTGGGGACACCCCTTTAAACTACTGTGTAATATAGAAACTCATGCAGTGATTTCCCTTCAGGAGGCGCAGACAGCCCTAGGGGTTTTCGAGGCTGGTGATTTTGAGGACAATCACATGAGCGATGAGGGAGCTGAGCAAGCATCAAAGCAGAGAAGAGTGCACTGCATCAGGAAGGGCTCACGTAAACGACCCCCAGAAAAGGAATGTCGGAAGGAGCGTGAGAGGCACTTATTAAGCAGCTGCAGGCCAGAGGAGGCGGAGGGAGAATCCAGCAACAGACTGAGATGGTCCAAGTAAGTCTGCCAGACCATAGAACCATGTTGGCTGCCAGCAGATCAGGGACGAGATAAGAATGGCCATCGCTGGCGGATCCCGCTTCACACCCACTGTACGACTGGATGGTGCTGCATTGCCTCCTGCCAGATGGACCCACGCGCCAAGGCGCTATTGGTGTCCAAAGACAGGCAGTCGCTGATGTTACTTTCTAAGTTCACCTTTCGTAGAAATGTCTTACTCTTTTCTCTAAACTTTGACAACCTCCCCCCAGCTAGGAACTGAAAGCACGGGTACCTCATGGCTGTGCACGCTGCAAGAGAATGAGATCCAGTTTGACACTAAACTGGTATCTTTTGATGCATAATACACAGGGCTTTCCTACCAATCACAGATGGTACATGAACGGGTGGAACAGGGTGAGGGAGGGTTAACCTGCCAATGATGGGTTACCACAACTTGGGATTGTGTCCTATCACTCCCCATGCAACACAAGGGAAGGGACAGACACTTTCTTGGACTAAAGCTGGTAATACCCCCAACTGGGAGGACCTGGGTAGAACCCACCACCAAGGAGACATCAAGTGGAAAAGACCTCCGAATGTTGGGAGGGACGGGGGGGGGGAACCCTAGCCTGATGCACATACACCCACAATATCCCAATAGCAACCCGTAACACTTTAATAGTAAGCCTCAAGTATGCTGCCTTTAACTCTCCGGCAAAACAAAGGGCACTCTTGACGTACCTCAAAGAAATTAACTGCAATATTTGCTTCCTGCGGGAAACTAGTTTTGAAACTCAGACTGGACGCCACTCCGGTCTCGCTAGTTTGACCACCAATTATTTTCATCCATGCCAGGGAAGAAGGCGGGTGTTTCGGTGTTTGCGACACTTCTCTGGGAAGATACTAAATGTGCAGGTAAAAATACCGGGTAAGCTGCTGGCACTTAGTGTGGTTGTGTGAGGCCACAATTACACACTGGTATCATTATATGGGCCCAATGAGGGACATGAGGCGTGTCTTAGGGACGCATTATGCTCTGCCTGGAAACCTCAGGTGAGCATCTTATAGTGGGGGGGCACTACAATATAGTACAAGACCCTGCCCTTGACAGAACCACGCAATGGAAGGGTCACCAGGGAGCGCTAACTGCGTCCATGCAGCAGTGGCTGGCAGAGGTGGGACATGTGGATGCCTGGCTGCAACGTAACCCTATGACCCATAACTACACCTTCAAGGCGGCACATTAGTCTTGCGCTCGCCCAGATGACTTCTTAACCTCACCACGAATTACCCTAGGGATATTAGACATTACCAGGGGCACTGTTGCACTCCGATTACGCATCCATTAGCTCATGGAAGCGGTCAGTTGTTTCTTCCTGCGCTGAACGCAGCGAGGCTCGCTGTATCCCACACTGTCCTGCTAAGAGCTGGGGAACACTTGGTTTTACACTCGCCCGATTTTTAAACCTTGTACATTGCCCCCTACCTGTGTT
Source organism: Lissotriton helveticus (assembly GCF_964261635.1). Taxonomy (NCBI): domain Eukaryota; kingdom Metazoa; phylum Chordata; class Amphibia; order Caudata; family Salamandridae; genus Lissotriton; species Lissotriton helveticus. Next base: position 1,857,049,463 of record NC_136061.1, on the reverse strand, counting down.
TTTGCACAGCGCTTAGCGCACTAAGATTGCCACCACAGGACTTTGACCTCAGCCCCGGTCCACCGCGGCAGGAGCCGTTTGAGTGGAGGGCAGGGCCATATTTCCCTCTCCTGCCAATCAGACCACTCGATGGGGGGAGAGGAAGGGGAGAGTCGGATTCTGGACACACCCTATATCAAGAACAGAGGTTGGAGGACGCGCACGCCAAAGGGAAGCCTGTCTGCGCCCGTCTGCGACTTTCCGGGACCAGGGGTCAGGAACCCTGCCCCAAACCTGCACTCCCGAGAAGAGTCCTCACCTATACCAGATCAGAGCTTCTGAAAGGATACTGTCTCAGCAGTGCCAGCACCTGGTAAACATAGAACAAGTGCTGTACTGTCCTGTATGTGGGTTCAAGGGAGATACTAGGAACTATAACAGGCTTGAAACAGATGCAGAAACAACTAAATGGAAAATAGTCAAAATGGGACTAATTAACAGCAGATCCCTACCCAAGCACGCCCTGGAAATCAAGCTACTACTGGAAGAGCGCCTAGAGGCTCCATCACTGAAAGCTGGCTTAGAGATGGCTCAGCCCCAGACATAGCAGAAGCATTACCCCCTGGCTATAAAATTGCCCGCCTTGATGGGTAGGAGCGATGGGAGGAGGACTGGCTATTATACACCAAGCACAACTGGAATGTACAATATCCCCCCTTAATATCAACAACTCGGAAGCCTGCAGCTTCAGATTATCCTTCTCTGCAACAAGCTCCTTCACGGGAGGGCTAATCTATAGGCCCCCGGGACCCTCCACCGGGTTCCTGGACTCAGCCCCAGACCAACTGGCCAGTTTGCTCATGGAGAAAAACGCCATAACGGTGTTAGTTGATTTCAACCTCCACTTGGATGATCTCCATGACTCCTGTGCTAAGAGGTGCCTAACCGACATGGAAGCCTTGCAGCTCCCACAATTGGTCCCCTCCGCCACACATGGCAAAGGACACCTCTTAGACCCCATTTTTTCAAATGACCAAAGACTAAAAGTATCAGACCCAGTCTGGATGCCATGGACGGATCATGCCTGGATTCCATTTCAACTTCAGATCCCTATTACAGTACCAAACTAAACACATATAGTCATAGGACGGAAATGGCCCAAAAGTGTACCGGAGGCCTGGATCTGTGATCTGAAATCCTCTACACCCCTCGAAACCAAAGATCTGTATGAATCACACAGGAACTGGCATACATGGATAAATAAACCGCTCCATCAACAAATTCAGGAAGCTCCTCGACCCCCCCCTCAATTTCCCCCCCCTCCTCTTTCCCGAATCTCAGACCTCAGCCCCGTGGGAAGGACCGGTCCCCCATACTATATCCCCCCCCATAAATTCAGATCAGGTATCCGCACTACTAAAAAAAAAAAAAAAAAAATCAGGCTCTCCTTTAGACCCAGCGCCTCAACATTTTCGCCCAAGGTGGTGAATCAATCACCACTCACTTGAGGAACCTTATCAATCTCTCGTTTGAACAGGGCGTGGTTCCAAAGGAATGGAAGCACGCCATTATCAAACCTCTGCTGAAAAAGCCACACCTGGATTCAGCTGAACTCTCTATCGTCCAATATCTCTCCTGCCAATAGTGGGCAAAATGGCGGAAAAACACGAACTCTGCATCTCCACTTTCCTCAAACAAAGTAATCCACCAAACACAAATGGGGTTCAGACCCAAGCATAGTACAGAGTCAGCACTGTTAGTGGTCACTGAAACTTAAAGCCAGCTTAGATCAGGGAAAAATGGCCGCTGTGGTGCTCCTCTATCTTAGCGCCGCATTTGATACGGTTGACCACACAGTTAATACAGAGAATGGAAGAGGTGGGCATAATCGGGACAGCAAAAGAGTCGGTGGCCTCCTTTCTGAGTGATGGGTCATTCCAATGTGTTGAGGGTGAGTTCAAGTCAGATCCCTTCCCAGCACCTTGGAGTGCCTCAGGGCTCATCCCTGAGCCCTACCCTTTCAACATTTACCTCAGTCCACTAGCCCTGATCATGCAAAAATTTGGTATCTGTCGTGTCATACGCGGATGATACCCAATTAGCTTTTTCAATCTCAGACTCCCTGCACTCTGACCTCCGACAGCTTGTCCCTTGCCTCGAGAAAATCTGATCCTGGATGGCAGACTGTAAACTTAAGTTAAACTGTAATAAAACAGAGCTGATCTGGGTAACAACCCTAATCCCCACATGGACATCCCATGGCCTGCCAGCTGGGGATCACCTCCCTCACCCAAACCGACCATAAAAAATCTTGGCATGTGGCTAGATAAAAAATCTCACAATGAAGATACATGCCAAAAAGCTATCCTGCACCTGTTTTGGGATACTACATCTGCTGAGGAAGATCATGCCTCTACTCCCAGAAGATGGTAAGAACAGTGGTCCAGGCCTTGGTGGTCTCAAGGCTGGACTATGGTAACTCCCTCTTTTTGGGCTCCCCGAAATATGTACTCAACCGTCTTCAAGTCGTCCAACGCTGCAGCACGGCTACTATTAAACATACCCAGACGTCAGTCCGTTAAACCCAGACTGAAGGAACTGCACTGGCTTCTCGTTCAAGCCAGAATTAAATTCAAATCCCTCAACCTGGCTCATCGTGCTATGCACGGAAAGGGTCCAGCACTCAAAACCTGGTCACCCACTACACTCCCCTACGACAACTCAGGTCAAGCTCTAAGTTCCTCATGAAGAGTACTTTAATCAAAAGAGCCAGATGCATCTGATGCCTAAACTCTGGAACAGTCTAGATCCCAACATTCGATCTATCCAAGAAGAAACTCAGTTCAGAAAAAAACTTAAGACCTGGCACTTTCGACTGGACTAGTCTCCTTTTCCTGTTATTTTGCTCCCTTAGCGCTGAGATGCCCAAGGGTAGTCATGCGCTCTACAAATCCCATAAACATAAACATTAGCCTTTCCTGGCACTTGGAGGGGGATTATCAGAGACATAGGGTATGGAGACTTAACCATAAACAGCTTACATATGATGCTAGCATTCAAGAAGTCCAAGAGGCCATAAAAACCTTTCTGGACAACAACTATCAATCATGCCATTTGTATAGCGCACTACTCACCCGGGAGGGTCTCAAGGCGCTTGGGGGGAGGGGTATGCTACTGCTCGAACAGCCAGGTCTTGAGTTGTTTCCTGAAGGCGAGATGGTCCTGGGTCAGCCGAAGGTCACTATGATGGTCACACGCATGTACATCTACTGTGGGACACTCTTAAGGCGGTCATCTGGGGACAGTTTCTAGCGATCGCAGCCAAATGTGAACTGGGACAGGAGGGGGGGAAAGGGGCCAACAGGAGGGGCAGGTCAAAACTGGAAATGGTGCACAGCAGTACGGGGGCTGTCCAGACACAGCCAGCTTACGAATGTCCACAAGCAGCTGAAAGCACTGGACTTCGATAGGGCTGAATACTCCTTTCTCTGCACCAAGCAACGCTTTCATGATTGGGGTGAATGGTGGGAAGCTATTGGCCTGCCAGATACACTCTCAAATAATCCAACGCCGCATAGTAGAGATAGAAACCCCACATGGTAACAGTGCACGGAGATGACCTAATAGCTCTTGAATTCGAAAACTTACACAGTGCTCTATATGGCAGATTCCTTAGATGAAGCAGCGGCATATGTCGCTCTGGCACAGGTCGCCTGTCTATTTTGGAAAAGGTGATGGACAGAGTTTCTGAATGATGCAGAATACTCTTACCAAGTCAATAGATCATGGTTTTAATCCATCACTGTTTTTTAGCTCACTGCACCATCCCAGCTCAGAACTTGGCTATATGCAAATTAGTCTGTTCCTGTCCCAGTGCATGATGGGAACAGGGCAAACCAAACTACCAAGCCAATTCTTATACTGGGAAGGAAACAAGCTTCCGGGGACCGGTTTCTGGCATCTCAGGTCGCCTGTCTCCCAGCCACAGCGCAGACAAACTAGATGCGAACAAAGCCAGACGAGGTGCTGAGGGCGATCCAGGGACTGGTGTTGGACAAGACTCCAGGGGAAAGATGGGTTTTACTCTGAAGTTTACTAGATTTTTTGCCTTGAGTTTGGTCCTGCTAGTCGCGCAACTCTTAACTCCTTCTGCACTGAAGGAACTATACCCACTTCGATGCGCATGGCCACAGTGGTGGTCTTGCCGAAGCTGGGCAAGGAGCTGAAGAAATGCGCTTCATACCACCCCATCTCGCTATTGAATGTAGATGTTCAATTCTTCACCAACATACTGGCCGCTCGCTTGGCACCACACATGCAGGAGTTTTTGGACCCAGACCAGTCTGGATTCATACCCGAAAGAGGTTTTAGTGATGGCACCAGACGATTGTCACCTCATCGACCAGACCCAACGCTCTCCGATACCAACCATGCTCCTGTCAGATGCCGAGAAGGCTTTTAATCTGGTCCAGTGGCCATATCTGCGCCTGGTCTTGATGAGATTTGGCCTGGGACCACGATTCTTGCAGTGGGTCAACAGCACATAAAAAGCACCTGAGGCAAGAATTGATGTGAATAGGTTCAGGTCTCAACCCTTTAAAATCTGGAGAGGCACTAGACAGGGGTGTATAACCCCATTTGCTCTGTATAAGGAGCCTTTTGTGAAGCGTATCCAACATGTTGCAATCTCTGCAACTTACATGGGGGCTAGGGTATACAAAATTTCCCTCTACACTGATGCGGTGCCATTTCACACTCTACCACTCCCCTCCATACCTCCAGTCATGCAGGAATTCACTGAATGTGTCCGGGTCTCATGCTTTAAGATTAATAATCAAACCGCACAAGCTCTTAGCCTCGCCATTCTTAGTGTCGACCTAGGCCGATTAAAATCGGACTTTCCCTTTGGGTGCAGAATTCTTTGCTTTGATTAAATACTGTCCCGATTTCCAGGTTTTAACGGGCTCCGGTCCATGTTGAAAAAGTCGCGGTCTTGCTGCGATGAGAAGGCCTCGATGTCCGAGTAACTCGACTCCGCAGATTCCGCCTCAAAGAGACGGGAGAAACTCGAGACCGCACGCAAACAATACCGACGTAGGTAACGAAGGTCTTTTGACCTTAAAGAAGTAAGTTTTCTCGGTTCCGACAGACGTCGAGACCGCATCCGAACCCAATGGCGGAAAAAAACAATCTGGGGATGGAGCCGATGCCCATGCGCACTGTAGTCCAGGGGAGGAGCCACCTATCTCAGGATACTTCGAAGACTCTTCCAGGACAACAAGGTGCGATCATCCGGACCCAACACTAGGCGGCGATCACTAGGCGGCGATCTATGCAAAAGATATGAATGTTAGCAGCCCTACATGCCAAGAACAGATGCATACTGGTAAGTAGCATATTCATTAATGAACGTACATGCCCCATGTACTTGTGAGTGCTCGGACTTACTAGGGATCTATTCCTCCTATTTTGTTTCCCCATCGGCCTGTAGGATGTAGGTGGTGGTTTTTGTTCTGAAAATAGAATAAAAAGATGTAAATCATAAAACTGAATGTTAATGTTTGCTCCATTTTAAAGAGTCCTACTTCTGTTTTTCCAATACAATCCTGTCCCGGGAACTTTGAGGTTGATGTAGTAGCTCATCAGCATTATTAATCTAGTCATCTCCTTTGGCCTAAATGTGGCTACTCGAGTATTTGACATGCATGACCGTAGCAGTTCCTCTAAGAAAATGTGCGTTTTATCCTTATCTGGGTGATTGGTTTCCCAATGCAAGCACCCAACACCAGGTGAGACCAGATCTGACCATTTAACAGTTTGCAAATTGGAGAAGTGACATCAGACCAAAGTTACCGTTTCCAGATTAGCATCCAAATAGGTCACAGAAAAAGCGCATCCTTCATTACCCTTTGTTTCGGTGTATTAGATTAACTTTAAATTGAGAAGTAATTCTCCAGTTGCCTGCAAGAGAACACTTCTCCTATGCTCTGCAGTGTTTCGTTTCTAATTGTCCTTGATGACTACACATGAGCCCGCTCTAGAAGTGTCTAGAGGGTAAGTTAAGTCTGAAAGCCACAACTGGAAATAACAATTGCAGTAAAACCGTCTCTACGGTGGTGGTGTCAAACAAGCTAATCCCGGGTGTTTTTTTTTTTTTTTTTTTTTCTTTCCCTCTGAGAAAATGGAACAAACAGTTGTCACAGGTGCTTCTCTTGTCGGTTGATGGAATCCACCCTGAGCCATCCAAGGTTGATGGATGAAAAAGGAACTCTAATATCTCTAGAATTGGGAAGTTTCTTGCTCTCAAATCTTTCAGTCTATGAAAACCTATGCTACTATCAAGATTCAAACTGACCTTTACCAGCATGTTTTGCATATACAAGCGGGGAAGTATAGGAAGCTGGCTCTGTATATGCTATACCAAAGTAAGTTATAGTGTGAACAGTTCAGTGGATCCCAAGAAGTATAGCAGAGGTTAAAGTAGTTAATACCTTACTCTCTCTTGTGAGTGTGGTTGAGCAGTAAGGCTTATCAGGAGGGTAGTGTTAAGCATTAGTTGTACACCCTCGGGCAAGAAAAGATGTCATACACACAAACTGAATCCAGACAAATTGTTGGCAAATAAAGTGATTTTATTTTTAGAACCAAGATCGTATTGGTAGCAGAAAAGGTAAAATCTTCATACAATGTCCCTTTTCAAAATGCAGTGAACACTGGCTTTGTAGGAACCTTCAGATTGCTTAGGAAGTCTGTTTTCTCATCTGCAAAAGTAGTGTGAAGAGTCAAAAATGGGATCTAAACATTCTCTTCAAGTGGAGCACACCTTAACGCCATCAAATACTTACAAATTTGCTTCTAAACTGCCAGAGCATTGTTTATTTTAAAGGCAGTTCACTTTTGATGAATTGGTCACAGGTGTGGATGCGTGTTTTTTTATTTTTAAAAAAAGTTATGCAGTTTTTTTCTAATTGTTGGCTATCCTGAAATCCATTGCATCTCCAGGTAAGATTATCTGATAGCTCCAGAAAGACCAAGACAGTGGTGGTTTATGAAACTTCTGAGCCTGGTTCCACATCCATACCTGGTCTCTATGAATTTGTTAGCATGGCATTCAAAAGTGAGACCGTGCAGTAAGCTAGGTTTAGAAAAAAAAAAGCAAAATGTCGGTCTCCCAACCAATGTTATTCCCTGAAGTAAAAATGCTTTTGCATATGGAGTAAAGAGGCTAGAATCCAGTTACATAGCAGGACTTTACTTCTGGACTTAATTTGGTGCAGTCAAAATTACAATTGGCTTCAATAAAGGTCTTCTTAGCAGCCATCCCAGCGTACAAAAATCTCCTAATCAGGCCTCTTACTTTAAAATTCTAGTAGTAAAAATATTTGTGGGAAGGTCTCAAGTATTTCCTCCAATCTGATGTCCACACTACAGCAGGCAATCATTCAAACCCTTATGACTTCAATGGATGCAGTATCAGGACTACAAGTAAGTCTTGCTGTAATGTGGGTCCTATCCACATTACAGCAAGACTGGGGCTTAGATCTGGGACTTTTGGTCTAGACTGTAAAACTGTGTCCTGCAAATGCAACCCTTTTTAGAAGCCGTTCTAAAATGCCAACCTGCAGAGGGTGATGACCTTTTAAAGGCTGATTTTTATTTAAATAAAATTCATGACATCACATCTAACAGTAAGCGTGATCATGAAGCTGTTGGAGATGGCCTCCTGCATTGAGTGTTTTATCCAAGCAGTGCTTATAAGTGTTTGGTAGAGCCTAGAGTTCAGTGTCTAATGGTGGAATAAGGAGAGCTTGTTACCAGGCATATACATTCAGAACCCCCAGGCCCAAGTGATCATTACCACAGACTGCTCACATACAGGGTGTGGAGCACAACTAAATGATATAGCTGTTTAGGGTACTTGGACGTAGGAACGAGATTCATACGCTCTTTCTTGAGCCGTCATAAATCCAATTGGTACTCAAGGCGGTTTATGCACTTATAAAAAAAAAAAAACTGGTCTAGTGAGTGTAGGAGAATAGGATCTGCTTACTATGGTTACCCCCACTTTTTTGCTGTTTCACTGGTTTATCGACTTTAGTCTGGCTGTGGCCCTGATGAACAGGACCACAGCCTAGCTGTTCTCTCTAAATTGATTACCTGTACATTCCAGATTGGTTACTGGGTTACTCTTGCGAGTCCCTAGTATATGGTACCTTAGGTACCAAGGGAATAGGTACCCCAGAAACTAAAGCATGCCACCCCTGGGAAGCCTTCCAAAATGGCACCACAGGTCTGCACTTGCAGCCTGGGTAAGGTGGTATAAGCACACCTTACTTAGATATAGTATACCTATATCTACCTTTTAAAACAGACTTGTATAAACCTATAAGTCACTCCTATGGAAGGCCTTGACAATCCTGAGGGCAGAGTGCTTGGTTTTGTGAGTGTGCCCTAGCATGAGCTGAGCCCATCTGCAGCTTTTGGAATCCCTTCCTTATAACTGTTCTGTGATATGCAAAACACACAAGATGATGGACGGAATGTTGCACAATGGCAAAACATTCACCCTCCGTCACAAATATGGGTTTAATCCATCGTTATTTTGCTCACCAAGCCAACCCAGTTCAGACATGGCCATATGCAAATCAATCTTGACCCTGTGCCTCATGGGAACAGTCCTGACCGAACTGCCAAGCCATGTTTTCCCTGGACCGGAATCAAGCATCCTAGGACCGGTTTCTGGCTATCAGCCGTCTTCAGCCAGGATAGCTTGACTCCAGTCAAACCGATGGATTTAGGCCCAGATCTCTGTACTGGGGTGAATGTATGACATTGATCTGAAAGAAACAGGTTAGTATTAGATTCTTTACCTTAGAATATCCCCAGGCGTCAGACTGGATCCGGAAATTTTTGTGTAGCAGTACCCTTGCGAGTCGGTAGGTGTCGTCTGCGGCTCCGCGTCGGCGGTGCCGTGATGTCATCAGAGTACTTGGACGAGGACGCTCCGCGTGGTGACGTCAGTTCTTCTTTTTTCCGCCCCAGCAAGCGCAGATCCAGAAAAAGTGGTACCTTAGTCATTTTTTGACTAAACTTTTTATGATCTTTTTTGATCATTTTCGAGTCTTCGACTCCAAATGGTGCTGGTAGGGATGCCAGGTTTTAAGCCTTGTGAGGATTGCGACCGACTGTCGGTCACCAACCCCCACCGCCGGTGCCTTCACTGTCTCTGCGTCGACCATGACGACAAGACCTGCTCCGACTGCCGGGCCCTGACTTCGAAAGCTATTCGAGCTCAGGCAGTCTGCCCCGCGGACGGTCTTGGTCCGAACGGAGGTCAAGGGACAGGTCGCGGGAGAGGAGCCATCACCGCTCCGGGAGAGGAGCCATCACCGCTCCGGGAGAGGAGCCATCACCGCTCCGGGAGAGGAGCCATCACCGCTCCGGGAGAGGAGCCATCACCGCTCCGGGAGAGGAGCCATCACCGCTCCGGGAGAGGAGCCATCACCGCTCCGGGAGAGGAGCCATCACCCCTCAGGTTCGAAGTCGTCAGATAAGCTCATGAAGTCGAAGAGACTTCATCGCTCTTCCGACTCCACCCCCCCCCCCTCCCACTCCCCCTGATGCGGCCGGGGGTTTGGGTGACACCGCCCACGCGGCTCCACGGGCGTCGCATCCGGCCCCACACCCTCCAGGTCCCTGGGCCGCACGCGACGCCGGAGGAGATCGAGCGTTTCCTCATGGCCATGAGGTCCCTCACTCCTCCGGCGGGCTCCGCGGCGCCTTCGGGCCCAGCGGACCCGTCTGGGATCCCTAGCGGGTCAGGGGCTTTGCCCCGATGCTGCCGGCGCCTTCAGGCTCGGCGCCGCAGGGCCATGCTGGATCCGCTTCTGGGTCCGGATCGCCGCCGGTTGACCTGACGACCTCACCGGCGCCGGTCCATCAGGTGTCTCCCCTCCGGCGTCGACTCGACGCCGTTTGGAGAGTTTTACTTCAATGAACCGGCCCCATCATTTGACGCCCCTGAGTATCAGGAGATGGGTGATGAGGAGAATTGGGAGGAGTCTGAGGACCCTCTGACACGTGAGTGTCAGTCCCAGGAGGACTGGACAGGTGGACTTGGGGATGCCAGTGGTCTGGACACCTCACCAGACACTGTTTTTGTCTCACCTCCTACCGTGGCTACGGAGGAGGGGGCAACTTAGTGTGGTGTTGACGCGGGCGGCCAAGGCCTTTGGCTTTGAGCTCCCAGTCGCGGCCATGAGGACCAACTTCCTCACTGAGGTCCAAACCGCAGTCCAGCTCTGCTGCCGTTTAATGAGGCCTTGACCGACGTTCTTTTGGGCACTTGGTCCAGGCCCGCTACAGTTCGCCTGTAGATAGGAACGTGGCCAGACGCCACCGCCCGGCCCTGGGCGACCCTGGTTTCCTGTCCACCCACCCCCACCCCTGAGAGCCTGGTTATCCAGGCTTCAAATTCCCAGACCGCATTCCCGTCGGCTCCGCCTGACAGGGAGAATACCTTTTTGCCGTACTGCTTATACCTCTTGGATTCTTTAAGTCTGGGACTTTGGTCTTCCAACACCGCATGCCTCTTGGGCCGCTACACCCACTCTCTGTGGGATACGGTTGCGGACATGCTGCCAGAATGCCCATTGGAGATACAGGCTAAACTCGGCCAGGCCCTTGTGGAGGGCCGGGATGCGGCACTGTATTCTATCCGGTGTGGGCTGGATTCCACCGACTCACTGGGCAGAGCAAATGCAACGATGGTGGCGATTCGTCGCCACGCCTGGTTGAGGTCCGCCAACTTCTCGGCTGATGTCCAGAATACATTCATGGACATGGCGTTTGATGGCCGTCGCCTTTTTGGCGACAAGACCGAGCGCTTTAGGGACTCCAGGGCTAATGCCAGGTCCTTGGGCCTCTCGGCCCGCGCCAGCAAACTGGTGCCTTTTGCTCCTTTTGTGGCCAAGGGGCGCCCCCACACGTGCTGCCAGCCACGCACCGCAGACTAACATTCAACGCGGTGGCGGCCGAGGAAATCGCCGTGGAGGCCAGGTCGAGGCCAGTCCACACCCTCCCCGCAGCATCTGCCTCAAAAAACCCTCCTAGTCGGTGCTTTCAGGCCCATGTGACGCCAGTGGGGGGCAGAGTTCGCCATCACCTCCTCCACTGGGCACTGTCACATCGGACAGGTGGGTGCTGCAAATCGTCAGAGGCTACTCCCTCCCCTTCGAGGCGACCTCTCCAGCCATGCCACTGCAATACCACTGCGTATCGGGGGATCTTTTACAACTTCTGCAGGAGGAAGTTACAGCCCTCTTGGCCGAGGGGGGCCATCGAGCGCGTTCCTGGGCCAGAAGTAGGGTGTGGTTGCTACTCCCACTACTTTCTGGTACCCAAGAAGGGCAAAGGGGGCCTACGCCCTATCTTGGACCTATGGAACGTCAAGGGCTTCCTGCGGAAGGAGATGTTCAAAATGCTGACACTGGCTCTGGTTTTAGCTGCCCTGGACCCAGGAGACTGGATGGTAGTGTTGGACTTGCAGGACGCTTATTTCTACATCCCCGTCCTGCCGGCCCTCCGGCGCTACCTGCGGTTCACGGTTGGCCACGAGCACTTTCAGTTTACGGTGCTCCCTTTCGGCCTTACCAGCACCCAACGGGTGTTCACAAAGGTGATGGCGGTGGTCGCAGCTCATCTGCGCAGGTTAGGGGTTTCAGTCTTCCCCCTACCTCTGCGGCTGGTTGTTGAAGGCGGGCTTGCCCCAAACAGTCGTCGGCCACCTCCAGACTACGGCAGACCTCCTGCACCAACTGGGGTTTTCCATCAATGTGCCGAAGTCGCACCTGTGCCCCTCTCAGAAGCTCCTCTTCATCGGAGCGGTTCTCGACTCAGCGCAGTTTCGGGTTGATCCTCCCTAACAGCGGGTCCGGGATATTCAGGCTCTGATTCCACTCTTTCGGCTTTTATCCCGGGTCTCGGTCAGGTTGACGCTGCGACTGCGGCTGATGGCCTCCTGCATCCTTCTGGTGCATTACGCCCGGTGGCGGATGCGGGCTCTGCAGTGGGACCTGAAGTTTCAGTGGGCCCAGCATCAGGGCAACCTGTCCGACCATGTCCTGATCTCGGAGGGCACTGCGAGACCGCTGCAGTGGTGGCTCACGGACTGCGATTGGGTCAGCGGCAGATCCCTCTCCCTTCCCCAACCGGAGCACGTAGTTGTGACGGACGCGTCCCTCCAGGGCTGGGGAGGCCACATGGGAGAGGCAGAGATCAGAGGCCTCAGGTCTCCGGCGGAGTCCCGGCTCCATATCAATCTTTTGGAGCTGCGGGCGATTCATCTAGCACTGAAGGCATTCCTCCCCTCTGTCCGGGGGAGTGTAGTGCAGGTGTTCACGGACAGTACCACTGCCATGTGGTACTACAACGAACAGGGCGTGGTGGGGTCGTGGACCCTTTGCCAGGAGGATCTGCGCCTCTGGCAGTGGCCGGGACATCAGGGAGGACGAGCTCAGCCGTCTGTGCATGATGGATCACGAATGGCGTCTGAACTCGGACGTGGCGCAAGGCCTCTTTCAGCAGTGGGGAGAGCCTTGGTTAGATCTATTCGCCACCGAAGAGAACGTGTAATGTCATCAGTTCTGCGCGTTGGAATTTCCAAGGCGGCACTCGCTCGGCGGCGCTTTTCGTCGCGAGTGGAGTTGCGGTCTATTGTACGCCTTTCCGCCTATACCACTTCTCCCAGAGTGCTGAAGATCAAACGCGACCGGACCCAAGTCATCCTTGTGGCTCCGGACTGGGCACGAAGGTACTGGCATCCCGAGCTACTCAGTATGTCAGTCGATTTCCCCCGGTTCGTCTGCCTCTTCAGGAGGACTTTTGTCGCAGCAGCAGGGGATGGTCCTCCACCCGAACCTGTCCAGTCTCCACCTCCATGCTTCGAGATTTAGCAGCGACAGTTGAGGTCATTTGACTTGCCTCCCGAAGTCTGTAATGTCATTCTGGCAGCCAGACGTCCCTCCACAAAATCGGTATACGCCTGCAGGTGGAATACATTTGTGGCATGGTGCACAGCAAAGGCTGTGGATCCACTTTCTGCCCCTCATTCTGAGGTTATTCTCTTCCTTCTTTCTCTTGCCCAGCAGTGCTCTGCTCTGGGCACTATCAAGGGCTACCTTTCTGCCCTTTCAGCCTTTCTAAGGCTGCCTGATTAACCTTTTTTGTTAAAGTCCCCTATTGTAACTCGTTTTCTGAAGGGCATCACACACATGTTCCCTCCTGTTCCGTTTGTGATGCCTCAGTGGGACTTGAACCTTGTTCTTACATTTCTGATGTGCGCTCCCTTTGAGCCACTTCACAACTGCCCTCTCCGCCTTCTTACTCTGAAGACTGCTTTCCTGGTGAGTGAGTGAGCTCCAGGCTCTTTCATCCAAACCTTTCCTTTTTGTCCATCCGGACAAGGTTGTGTTGCATACTAGGCCATCTTTCCTGCCCAAGGTTGTCACGGCCTTCCACATTGGGCAGTCTATCACCTTGTCCACCTTCTTTCCGCCACCGCATCCCTCTAAAGAGGAAGAGCGGCTCCACCGTCTGGACCCAAAACTTGCGCTTTCCTTCTATCTGGATCGCACACGCCAGTTCCGGGTGGATGACCAACTCTGTTAGTTACGTGGGCGCTAAGAAGGGACTGGCGGTGCACAAGAGGACCATCTCTCGGTGGGGTTGTCTTGTGTATCAAGGCATGTTACTCCTTGGCGAGGAGGGAGCCTCCTGTTGGGCTGAGAGCCCATTCCACTCTGGCCACGGCTGCTAGCACTGCCCTGGGCCGGGGAGTCCCCTTGCAAAACCTCTGTCAGGCAGCTACGTGGGCATCCCTGCACACATTTGCAAGACACTGGCCTGGGCAGCAAAGTCCGGAGGGATGGCTTCTTTGGCCGTTCCGTCCTCCAGGACTTTCTGGTGTGATTATTGGTTCACAGACCCACCACCGGGGTTGGTATTGCTGGGGTATCTATTCTAAGGTACGGAATCTAATACTAACCTGTTTCTTTCAGATGAACAAGTTACTTACCTTCGGTACCGATATATCTGTAAGAAACAGTAGTTAGTATTAGATTCCTTACCGCCCCACCCATCCTCCCCGTTCTGCAAACTGATATCTAGGGTTACGGTCATCCCCTTTCGGGGCCCTAATTTCAATGGCACCAGTGTTGGTTTTTAACATGGCTCTGCGTTTCTGGCGCGTAAAAGCTGTGTCTAAGAACTGACGTCAGCACGCGGAGGTGGCGTCTAAGTACTCCGACGTCATCACGGCGACCACGACTGACGCGGAGCCGCAGACGACACCTACCGACGAGCAAGGGTACTGCTACGCAAAAATTTCCGGATCCAGTCTGACACCTGGGGATATTCTAAGGTAAGGAATCTAATGTTTCTTACAGATATATCGTTACCGAAGGTAAGTAACTTGTTCTTCTGCATTCTGTCCATCACCTGTTTTGCAATTGTCACCCCGAGTGGGACGGGTATGCTCAGACGTGAGTCCTGTGCTCTCCATACCACTGGACTCAAGCTATCCAGGCTGATGAGGGCTGAAAGCCCGAAACCGGCCCTTGGATACTTGTTTCCAGTCCAGGGAGGACCTGGCTTGGCAGTTCGGGCTGGACTGTTCCCATGGGGCACAGGGTCAAGACTGATTTGCATATGGCTGGCTTCAAACTGGAATGGCATGATGAGCAAAAAAACGATGGATTTAGGCCCAGATCTCTGTACTGGGTTGAATGTATGACATTGTTCTGCATTCTGTCCATCACCTGTTTTTCCAATGTTCTGTGATATGGCCATACCATATACTTTTAAGTGCATTATAATCCTCGCGGTTAATGCTAACTTTGGAATGGCTTTATCAAAACATGTTGTGTTTGGTGTCAAACACTTTGGAATACTACCCCTCGCCAGTTCTGGCGGTGGGGGTAGCATTCCACTCTTCTAGTGGGAGAAGACATGTACACACTGGTCTAACCGGTAGAAGTTTAAAAGCCTCAGCATCACAAAATGGATGCTGCTGCCACAGACACGAGTCTGACCTCCTGCTGCTGGACGAAACCGCTGCTGGACTATAACCACCCCCTCCCCAGGTCCTCCCATAGGTGGGGACCCTAGAGTTAGTCCAACCTCTAAACTTGGTATAAGTATAGGGACCCAGTCATTAAGACTTTAGATTACCCTGGACGAAACTCTGAAACAAATCTTGGACCTTCGACATTCCATATCGACTGGAAAACTGAAGAAATCTCCCTTGGGGTCAAGGAGTGACTCCCCGTTCAAACTGGCACCAAAATCATTTTGCCGGTCTATTTTTGAGGCTCCTGCCGGTTCCTGAAGAATCTGCGACACAGGACAGACTTCCAGACCTCTCCAAGGCTGACACGAATCCCCAGCAAAGCTGAGACCTGTAGCTATCACGAGACGTGTGATCGGAACTCCTGGACATCCTGCACATTTGCTAGTGCATCCACTTACCAAGCTTTCCCGAACTTGTGCATTGGGCTACATGTAGTCCAAGCCCTGAGCACCTTTTGCATCGAAGATTGTGGGCCTAAACTCCACGAGTGTTCCGTGGGCCCACTTTCACCATTTCAGCTCGAGGCTCCTTCACGATCCCTAGTCCGTCGACTGGTGGGTCCCCACGAAGGGCAATCCATTGTTTCTTGGACTAACCTGGTTGCTCCAAACGTGCCCCGACTCCCCTCCAAACGGTGGGTCCCTCAGACCTTGCTAGTCTATTCCGAAGCAAATCTTGTAATCTTGCGTGGGTTGCTGTTGCCAAGGCTTGTTGGGTCCAATCCAGATACAGACGCTGCAGCACTCTACAGCCTTCGTGGATCAGCTCAAATCCAGCTCCTGGTCCTTGTCGACGCCTCCTGGTCCTCATGGCTGAAGAGTCGAGCTTCACCTACATCACTTGAAAGCACACGACATCGGCTGGCATCATCTTGTTGCCATCCTGATCACTGGCTAGTGACCCAGACTCTGTCCCCTCTGTTTTCAGGTTCTTCAGATCTCCTATCCACCCTTGGATCCATCCGGACACTTTTCTCCTGGTCGCCTGCAGCACTTTGGTTTTGTCGTTTCCAATGGCGAGCTGCAGACACAAAGACACCTATGCACCCGGCTTACGTGGGTGAGGTAACACAAGTACTTTGGTGCTCCCGTGGGTCTTGACTCTCGAAGTGTCCAGTACTGAAGGGGTTTTACCGTACTCCTAAGTGTCCTTAAACTCTAAACTTTTAACTTTAACTTTCTCCATAGAAGTCAATAGTGATTTGCGGCTGTGTTTAGACACTGCACGCGTCACCCGTGGGTCTCCTTTGTCCCTACCTTGGGAGGTTCCTGGTTGCCCCAGCGGTTCTACAGGCCCTAGGCCTTGTCTATACTTAGAGCAGTACTTGTACCACTTTCTTAGTATATGGTTTGTGAGGCCCCTAGGGCAAAACGTATACTGTGCTAATTTACTGTGCCATTTAGGTTCTTGTATTGTACTGTTACTTCTAGCCTTATAAAGAGACTAGAGGGGTTGTGTTGAGAATAAATACATATATATTTCATATATACCTGGTGTGGTTCTGCTTTCATTTGATCATTCAAGAGATTAGACTGGTAAAACAAGCTGCTTTACATGCCTTCAAGACTTCGCCTGAAGGCTGCTCTCCACAGCTACCACTAGGATAGCTTTCTATAAAGGTTGTCTAAACCTACCATCAATAAGGGTCGTTTGGACTGTTGCAAGGTGCCACTGGAATAGTGGAAATCATATGCCAGGCCAACTTCTCACGGTGAGGATCAACATAACCACTATTTACTACAGCCAAACGCACACGGTCCCCTATTCCCACCAGCTGTCTACTTAAGCACAATCTATTTAGCACTGGGCCATCCGACATTCGATCCAACTACTAGTGGAACATGTGCCAGAGATTAACACACTTTGCTTACTTGTTAAGTAGGGTGCAGCACACAAATACATGAGTTGGAGATGAAATAACCCCAATTCTCCAACCGTAATGAGTATGCCCACACTATCTAAACGCCACCACAGAAAAAAACAATACGCTCCAGTTTCACCTTCAGGCAACACCAACAGTCCATGGGCAATGCGCTATGGATGACCTGGTAGACCTTTGCCTTTGCCATCTCATTGCATAATTGATCAGAAGTAGTTGAGGAAAAGAGCAAGCAGACATCCACCACTCCTTGTTGCTTTGATTCATTAATCTGTGTTTCTGGAAAAGTCTATCCATCCCAAATTGTCAGAGCAGACCGAACTCTGCATAAGGGTCAATTACAGCGTCCAGTTAACCTTGTGATTTGGCAGCTGAGGTCTGAGTTTGGCTGCTCTTATTTATGGTTACTGGAGGAGTGCATGAATATTCTGCACAAAGCTTACAAGCCAACCATGGGAGCTTGTTGTGCAGCGAAATGGAAGCATCTTGGCCCTTACCACGTACACAAACCCCTGAAAGTGTCAGTTCAGGACATTGTATGCCATTTGTTACACCTCCAAAAGGCTGGCAAACTCATCCATTAAGCTTTAGTTGGCAGCAGTGGCTTCTTGCATACAGTGCTGGCAAACTAAATCCTAACTAAAATCCCAGCAATTAATGCTTTCATTAAAGGCCTGAAGAAACATTCCTTCAAGGACACCTCTGGTTCAAATGAGGGACCTCTATGCAGTCCTCACTTCACTTGTGGAGACCCCTTTTGAGAGGCATTGCACATGAATGTAACGTCTTGGTATGAATCACTTTCTTGTGCAGGGGTAAGCGAGTTGCACTCTTTACAGTATGGGAGCCTTTATTCCAGTTCACCTGCATTGAGTGGAGTTGAGGGGAGAATAACAGTCTTAAGTGGAGTATTTGTTCTAGTGCATTGTTGGTTTTGGGAAGCTATAATGTGTTAACTTGGAAACAAAACGTTTACTCAAAGTAGATTTTGAAGAAAAACAACTTGTAAATGTCTGCACCTAACACTATGACGGAAGTGTGCAGAGATTTTGAATCTACAGCACTACGAGCTATAAACTGATAGTTGCATGGCAAATAACCTTTTTCTTTCTTTTCTTAGGAGCGGTCGAAGATCTGCATTTCTAAAAATGGAAACTAATGAACATTCCTATCAGACTGATTACAGATTGTCAGCAGTTTGAATGATCACTGTTTTTTCAATAAAATTCGACCTGCAGTGTAGACTATGTTCAAACCTCATACATGAAGTCTTGCAGTTGAAATCTAAATCCACTGCTTGCAGTCTTTTTAGCCAGTTTGTAGACCAAATAAGATTCCATCTTTTGTACATGTTCATCTTGCACTATTAAACCATAATAACACTGACTTGAATCTGTCTTTGGTGGTTTGTTTCTTATTTAAGCAACTTGACTTTGAGGACTGAATTTATGTGGCTTGCCAGAATTAGCCAAAGTCTTTTTTCCAAAATCCAGGAGCAAAATCTAGGTGAACTGATTAATATTAGATCTTTCATCCAGGTTTTTGGAAAAAGCTACTTTTCTTTTATAGATCAAACGTACTAGGCCTAATCCTGCTGCACTGCACCTCATTTTTAGGCGTACAGTCCTAATTGAATTTGGAAATCTTCATTGCATCAGTTTTCTCTGCTGCAGTTCAACTGCTGTACATTTCAGCCTAATCTCCTGCACTCAAACATACATTTAAGTCCCTTCTTGACATTCTTATGAATACTTCTAACCTCAGATTCCTCGCCTAGTGAATATTCCCCAAGTGTCTGACTGGATTCAGACACTTCAAAGCAGTACTTCTGGCACCAGTAGGTGGTGGTGTGCAGATTCACGCTGCCAAAGTTTCACTCTGGAAGTGGCAAACCCCGACACTACTTCACTCCACCCATGGGAGTGTGAGGTGAGAGGAGCCTCTCGGACAGTAGTCTTACTTTGCTGTCTCCATGCTTATCCTCTGATTCCTGTAACTGCTGTTACTTTTTGCTTTTAATCGCCCGTGCAGCTTTTTATCGCCCTTATATCCTCTATCTTCTAATGCGTGTTTGCACTTTTGAGGCAGATATTTGCACATTTGTTTAATAATTTTGCATTTATCCTTTTGGACTCACCTCTGTGTTTCATTGATAGTGTTGGTGCTTGCCTCTACTCCCAAGTCTGACGCGGCGCTTGCCGTTTGTTCAGAGGGAAGTGGACACACCCCCTTACTTGGCCTGCCTGACTTGCGATTCCGCCTTCTCGGCCGGAAGTTTTCCTGCGCCGGCAAGCTACTTAATTCAATGTTGAACCGGCAGCGAACGTGCTGAGACGAGAGATGTGCACGCCTATGGTGTGCAGGCACGGCGTACAGTGGCTGTGAGAAGACTGCTTTGCGAGCTTCTGCTGAGTCCACACCTGAAGGTAAGGACCATGGTACTAAGACTGCGCCTGCCCGAGGCCACGCAGTGGCCATAGAGAGGGCGGGCCACTAGTCTCGGAGGGCTGTCCCGCCCCCAACAGGATGTTCTGCTTCTCCTCCTCACTGGTTGGAGGAGGCGGCTGGCCGTGATTCTCGTCCAGGGCGGCAGGGAGGGGCCTCCGTGGGTTCTTATGCTTCTGCACCACATTGGAGGGCCTCTTTGCCGCCCCGGACGCCGTCTTGTGCTCATCGGGACACTCTTTGTTGAAGGTGAGCGAGGCCTTGACCGGCCTATCCTTCCCCCCCACCCCTTCCCCTCCGCCTGCTCCTCCTTGTAGTCGTGAGCCTGGCGAGGCGGCCCATTACGCGTGGGCTGCTGTGGGGGGGGACGTCCGGTTCCCGATGTGGTCTCCGTCCTTGCCCCCCCCTCTCGGCGGGTGGGGTTTAGCGGGCCGGCCGGTAATTCGTCGGTCCCGCCGCGGCTTTTGCGGCCGCGCTGACGGAGTGTCCCCATCCGATCCTCGCCCTCTCTCTCTGTGGTGGCGCTTTCTTCCCCTCTCTCCCCCCCCCCCCCCGCCTTAACTGTGTGCGGTGGGGGGGGCCAACCTTTGCAGGGTTGTACTACTTTTCCAGGGGCGGCAAAGATTTAACATACCTCGTGTCCGATCCTCGCCCTATCTCTGTGGTGGCGCTTTCTTCCCCTCTTCCCCCCCCCCCCCCCCCCCCCCCCCGCCTTAACTTCGTGCGGTGGGGGGGCCAACCTTTGCAGGGTTTTACTTCCTTTCCAGGGGCGGCAAGGATTTAACATACCTCCGCACCCCCCCCGCACCTTCCTACGGGGAGCAGGCCATGCTGCCTGCCCTCGTGGTGATTGGGCTGCGCAGGGGGTCGGTTCCCTTCGTTCTCCAAGCGGGATGCCCCTTTCATGGGCTGGTGTCGTTATCGCGGCAGTGACTCAACCCCCTCCCCCCCCTGCCTTTGGGGTGCGGGCCATGTTGTTTTCCCTCGTGGCCGATGGAGCTGCACATGGGGTTGGTGTCCCTTTCGGCGGATGCACTACGGCAAAGATTTACTCCTGCCCCGCGCCTTTCTTCGGGTGCGGGCGATAACGGTACCCCACACGGTTGCTGGTGCTGCCCGGGGGTTTTTGTGGGGTGCACGGCCATATTGTGGCCGGGATGCGATCGGTAAGGATCTGTCGGAAAGGGGCGTGTGAGGCAGGCTCCTCCGGCGGGCCCGTTGGCCAACCATCTTCATGCTGCCTGGTTAGCTCAGTTGTCGGAGCATGGGGCTATTAATTACCAAAGTCGCAGGTGCGACCCCCGCACGGGCCACTCCGTAAATTCCTACACTCCGATGGGGTGCAGTGGTCCTATTCCCCGGGGCATTGCCCTCCTCGGGGCGTTAAGCTCCCTTGCGCGCACGCGATGGTATTCCCTTATCCCCGTTGTCAATTGTTGTTTTCCCTAACTATCTCGGCCCAATCGGGGGGGGGGGGTTTACTGATTGGAGGCAGGGGGTGGCACATCAAGTGGGGCTGGCACCGCAGGCTCGGTCTTTTGGTGTCCCACCGTGTAATCGCCTGGTCCGCGTGCAACTTGGCCCCTGTTCCTTGTCGGCCCCCTCGGCCCCCCCACCCACCCACCTCCAGCGTGGCACGGAAACAGCTTGGGCTAGGGAATTTGCTCACGAATTCATACTTCGTGCCGTGCATATATTGCTAGATGTTTTCTACTGGTTTGGCGAGAGGAGCTGGCCTCACGGCTAGGGTGCTTGACCGCGGACCTGGGGACCTGGGTTCGAGCCTCGGTAACGACGCCAACACCTCCTGTGGCTCCGGGCAAATCACTATGCCTCAAAGACATATTTCCGCGTTAGACTGCAAGTATTACTTGGCAGGTGGCGAGAGTTTTACAATGCTTAAAAGCCTCGATAAGCTTATTTTCTTATCGATTTACACTCTTCCTGGTTTTGCAGATAAAACATGTCTACATGTTTCAATCTGACGATGGAAAGCATCCGAGGGTGGTGCAATACCTGGCTCCTCGTGCATCTGCTAGGCAGTATCCTCTGTATGAGTGAAGTGAACGGACAGTGTGAATCTTTCGGTATGTTAGTCCCCAGCGGGCCACCGATGGCCTGTGATGTTCTTCTTATTCACACGAAGTTGATTCATTGCAATGTATGGGTACTTTAGAGTTCGCGAGGTAGCTGTCAGTATTCGCACTTTCTGTCTTCGAATACTGACGGAGGCTGGGCCATGCAGTATATTCGAAATGTAAGAATTTTGCCTGCCGCAATACGTGCGTGTTCTGCTGACACGTTGCATGTCCGGGGGTACACCGTTTGGGTAATCCGATAACACATACCTTATCATATGCTCAGCAGGAGGCCCGTTTAGTTCCTCTATGGTACGGTTTGCGTGCGGCGCTGCAGTGTGACCACAATGAATAATTACATGGATAGATAAAATTCCTCACCTGCAGCCAGGTTTCTGATTTGACAGCTATGGTCCGGCCAGCAGCCAGCCTGCATGAGCTTTAAACATCGTACCTTGTGTAGTGGTCCCCCCCCCCACCCCCCCGGCTGACCCAGCACGGGGGTGCTGCCACCCTGTGCCCTCGTGGGGAGATTGTCCTGCCTGTTCCCTGAATCTGGTGAACCGGGTTCGTGTCTCGGTGAGGTCGCCGAACATCCTGTGATTATGTTTCATTCAATTTTCCGTGCATTAAAAAATGAGTGTCATGATATGCAACTGGGCTAGGTAATTTACCTCGATGTCCAGGCCGTGCCTCGCGTGTGCCATTTAAGGCAGGGAAAATATTGTATCCCGGCAACTGGGCTAGGTAATTTACCTCGATGTCCAGGCCGTGCCCCGCTCGTGCCATTTAAGGCAGGGAAAATATTGTATCTCGGCTTGCTGGGACCTCGTTTCCAGCGCGGGTTATACTCGCTTGGTCATTAGGTTTCCATATCGCGCGGGCCGTCCTGTGTGAGGGCGAGGTACTTGAGCCGATCGTCCTGGGGGTGAGCGTTATTCGGAGCTCCTCCCTGGTCTCTCCCCGGGTTTCGGCATATGCAGGCGCAGGCCCCCTTTCGCCTGTTGGCTGTCGCTAGGGCGACAGTATGGTTGAGGCCCCGCTTTCTCTACGGACCCACATAAGTCATTAGCGCACAACTTTCGATTTGTCAGCCCTGTTCACGAGCGTGGTCTGGCCACGGGGTTGTCGCGCAGCCCCTGTGATAAAGTTGAAAATCCATGCAGGCTCTCGTACTATACATGATAGTTGTAACGTATGTCTGGAGATATTTAAAGTGCCCGGGATTGCAAGTGTAGAGGTGGGACACTTTCAGGCATTTAATTCCAGAGCTTAATTCGAAAAATAATGTTCCAAAATGTGTACCGGTGCCCAGTGGGCATCAGGCTCTTATCGTTGCTGCTGAAAGGTCGGGGTGACAAATCCCAAGGCTGAGAGTTTATTAAACCTCAGGCCCCCCTTAATCTACGGCAAGACACTCCCTGCCCCCCCCTTTATCTCTTTTGCAGGTTCCTTGTCCATTTTGAGATCGTCATGCTAGTAGTAGCATGACACATACTAACGCTGATTTATGTGCCGGCCATTTCTATTGTTGGGATGGCCTTAAAGAAAAATTAACTCTTCATATACCTCAAACTTATACAGAGATTCTGGTGGAATCACGTATAAAAGAGAAAAGCAATTGATTAATATAATCGATATGTATCAATATTGAGTGTCTACTAGTTTATGTATAATTACGGTTTCCATATTGGTATGTGCAACACACGCGCGATAAAACTTGGGGACTTGGATTATGTTTACTAACATATCCGGACACGTGGTTAACATTGTTTTATTACCATAATACGTAAACATTACTGTTCAAACATGGCTGTGTTTTTGGACTGGGGAGGGCTTGGTTTTGGTTACTTGCAGTATATACGTTGAGTCGTGGGCATGATACTTCTGCCTGTATATCGGTTTCCTGACTATATTAGTCATACTTTATGCATGATACTTCTGCCTGTATATCGGTTTCCCGACTATATTAGTCATACCTTACCAGTTCGGACCCCTCTTAAGGGATCCCTGATGTCAGTGCATATACTGGAGTGCCTTGCGGTCGCGCTAATGTCTGGGGCCACCTTATGCAGGGCTAATCACCTTAGTTTGTACGCGGTACCATAACACAGACCCATGCACTTGTCGTCGGCCCCCCTTTTGGCCCATTGGGGCTAGGCCTTCCACCCATTCAGTGGGTCGCAATATTTAATGCTTTTACATCCGTCTCTGACTGGAACTTCATGTCAGGAGGAGTATAAGATGGGTTTTGACATAGGGTGTCCCTACTATGACGATTTTGTGGCCACACCAGAGTGTATCCCGAACTGTTTTCCAGTTTGACAGCAGACTCATGTAGGTCTGCGCTGCCCGGGGGAGGGGCGTAGTTGTGCGCTCAGTGTACAAGTATGTGAATGGACGCCTGCGCTTGCGCAATTTTAAGGCCTTTGTGAGCATTTACTGGACTACATCCATGATAGTGCAACTGGCAGAACAGAGGCACGTGGACCGCAACACTGCGGAATCAGTGTCCCTAAGGTGGTAATCCTAAGTCACTTTTCATTTATTTGGCGTAGTTTGGGTCTATTCTAATACAGTAGAGCAGACACTCCGTAGAAGCGTCTAAGTGTGCTAGGGGGAGCCTCGAGCCGCGTTGTGACTTTTGATGACTGTGTGGAAATTATATTGGCACCTTGATCATACATATGACAGTCTTGCAGCGGTGCTTATTTCAGTGTCGCTCATTGGGAGGGGCCCTCACTTTTGGGTATTTCTTACTGTACTGTTATGGCAGTCCGTCGGCTAGGATGTGCCTAATGTAGCATATTCGGCTAATTAGGCTAGCCCTAGGTATTAGGTTGCATATTTCACCTTCGAATATTTATCTCCTGGGGCCTTGCCATGAGGCTTAGTTTGTCTTGTTCATGAACATTCTCGGGACTTGCTCTGTTTTATCTCAACCATGACAAGATGAGGTGAACATTCTTGGGACTTGCTCTGTTAACTCAACCATGAGAAGATGAGGTCACTTGACAATAGTCAATTTGCTCTCCCTTTATACTGCTGTTGTCTGTCGATGCACCCAAGGCTCTTGAATTTGGTAGACGGCCTATCCGCTGAGCATCAGATCGGGAGCTCCTGCTGCCTCCCAGTAGTGGGTGGGGTTTTCAGCCTGTAGTATTCACTCATTTCACTTCTAGTGGGGCAACTGAGCAACCACTGCCTGAGCCTGGAATGCCAATAATACTTAAGGAGCGGGTCCCTAGTGGGCTCTCATTATAGGAGTGCTCAAGAAGTGAAGTTCCAGCTGTTATGGAAACTCAGATTGCCTATTGGGTATTCTTGCCCCCCCCCCCCCCTTTTTTGTTCGTTTTCACTATTATGGGTGGTGGCTTTGCACGAGGGGCTCCTTTCAGGATTTGACACAGTTTTTTCTTCGAGGTTAGTGCGGTTGGGCTCCCCTGGCTTGTGTTTGAACAGCTTTGTCTTGTCCCAGAGTAACCTTCAGATTCCTGGCGGAGGGAGGGGCTTCCTTGGCTTGCATTGTACAACCGCGTGAAGGAACCAGAGTAACCTTTATAATTTTCCTATGCCCCTCCCGAAGTGACAAGCCGGCCTGTCGCTTGCTGTCGCCAACCTTGTCCCGAAACCCCCCCCCCTCTTTGGTTCAGCTTATTTTACCCTTCGGGGGGGTCGCAAGTCAATCTCAAGACAAGTTATACTCGTGGTAGCATAGACTTGCAGTCTACGGGCTAAACTAGGGGGCATGTGACTCCGGCTGTTCATGGCCTGCAGGGATATCACATCTAAGTCCATCTTTGTCCCGGTGCTCTTGAGCTTTGCTGCACTGGCGTTCATCGCAAGCACACTTTCTCCATGTTTGGAGGAGGATGGCATTTCACCAGTAGGGGTATCCTAGCGGGGTTGCCTGCTGCGCTTGTTGTGAGGGCATGTGCTGTTACGTCTAGGGTGCGATATGAAGCGCCTTCAGCGGTCAGGGGCCCCCGTTATTATCGTCATTTCCGGTTAGTATGTCTTCCCGTTCTGGGATGGCTACTCTTTGGTTGTAAGGACTAAAAGACCTAGGGGTATCCGCAGATGGTGGCGGGAGGCCTGGGTGTCTCAGTATGCATGTAAGGTTCATGCCGGCATCAGGTACCTGCGAGGTGGTATGGGTCCACCGCGCTACCGTCGCCCTGGTCTTGTTCAGTTTGACTGATTAAATGCTCTGCTGAGCAAAGATTGCAGGTTCTTTCCCAAAAGCATGGTGTGTGGTGCCATGAAATGGTTCACCCAGCGTAGGGGTCTAGGCGTGTCCAATCAATGACAGGTGTCAGGACCAAGTCAGGGTTATTGGGAGGAGGATGGTGTTCTCCTCACGCCTGTAGGCTTAGACCTCCTCCGGCTGGACAATAGTGGCAGTAGGCCTGGGTGTCTCATTTGGCATGTGCAGTTCATGCCAGCACCAGGTATCTGTGAGATGGTAAGGGTCCTCCGCTCTACCGTCGTCCTGGTCTTGGTCAGTGACTGATTAGATGCTCTGCTGAGCAAAGATTGCAGGTTTCCCCGAAAGCATGGTGGTGGTGCCTTGTAGGGGTCACCCAGCGTAGGGGTCAGGGCGTTTTCCAACAATGACATGTCAGGACGAAGTGAAGGGTTTTTGGAGGAGGATGGTGTTCACCTCACGCCTGCGGGCTTAGACCTCCTCCTGCTCGTCTTGCAAGAAGCACTCATGAGCAAAGGTTGCAGGTAGTAAAGGTAGCAATGGTGGGGAGGCCTGTGCGGCAGCGGGTACCACCGCACAGGCTGTGGCGGAGTTACTGGGCGATCCGGAAGAAGAGAGGTGCAAACGATGTACTTCAGCGGGCACATAGGGGTGCCAGAGCCTAACCTGTAACCTCATGGGAGGTGCAGGAATTCGTGTCGGCGCCCCAGTAGTCCTTCGGGCGGTTGTGGGCCTGTGCAACCGGGGGTTTGCCTAGTCACGCCAAGGGGCGTGTCAGTATTTTTATTCTAATTGTACAGCAGTTGGGTGGTTCGCCACTGTGCTGTTTGGCTCAACAGGCGGGCAGGTGGCGAGAATGCAGCCGGCCCGGGATCGCCCGTAATGTTTACCCACCTTCATTACATATGTTGTATGTAATAAACCTGCAGCAAATTTTTCCCCAAACTAATACGATGTCTGTGTATTATTTTGCGCGTTTGGGGAATGTGGGGGCGGGGGACTTCTTGTGGCCCTGATGTGACTATGCGCCTGCCCGAGGCCACGCAGTGGCCATAGAGAGGGTGGGCCACTAGTCTCGGAGGGCTGTCCCGCCCCCAACAGGATGTTCTGCTTCTCCTCCTCACTGGTTGGAGGAGGCGGCTGGCCGTGATTCTCGTCCAGGGCGGCGGGGAGGGGCCTCCATGGGTTCTTATGCTTCTGCACCACGTTGGAGGGCCTCTTTGCCGCCCCGGACGCCGTCTTGTGCTCATCGGGACACTCTTTTTCCCTCCCTTGCCTCTAACCCAGAGTGTCGGTATAGGGGATTTGTGGAGGTTTTTAATGTGTCCATTTATCGTTGCAGGTTGGAGTTAAGCGGAGTTACTGGGCGATCCGGAAGAAGAGAGGTGCAAACGATGTACTTCAGCGGGCACATAGGGGTGCCAGAGCCTAACCTGTAACCTCATGGGAGGTGCAGGAATTCGTGTCGGCGCCCCAGTAGTCCTTCGGGCGGTTGTGGGCCTGTGCAACCGGGGGTTTGCCTAGTCACGCCAAGGGGCGTGTCAGTATTTTTATTCTAATTGTACAGCAGTTGGGTGGTTCGCCACTGTGCTGTTTGGCTCAACAGGCGGGCAGGTGGCGAGAATGCAGCCGGCCCGGGATCGCCAGTAATGTTTACCCACCTTCATTACATATGTTGTATGTAATAAACCTGCAGCAAATTTTTCCCCAAACTAATACGATGTCTGTGTATTATTTTGCGCGTTTGGGGAATGTGGGCGCGGGGGACTTCTTGTGGCCCTGATGTGCCTATGCCCCTGCCTGTCTGCTCTTTTGACCTTTTATCCCTCTACTGATCAGAAGTGCATCCCCAACTACACAATAGCGATGCATATTGCTTTTTTGTTTCCCCTCTAGCGCTCTGAAGTGGCATCTGAGCAATATGTAGCACTATATAAACTCTGAACAAATGAATCCCCAAAACTCTCACTTAAATGCTTGATTCATCTCCACTGCTACAGTCTGCTCCGCTGAACACAGGAAAGCCCTGAACTAAGGGTTCAGACAACAGAAGCTCACAGCAGTAACATCAAGCCAAGACCGAGCCGAAGCAAGAACATATATTACAACACGAAAATTCTGAAGTCCTAATATTGAAGCCGTACCCAAACACTTGCACCCGAGCTAATTTTGGAACACAAATAGTTACACCCATGTCCACTGGAATAAGTCTCAAGCGAGCTCCAAATAATGTGGCAGGGTTTGCTAAATTATGCGGCACGAACATTATGCTCCACATTTTGTGGTAGTATCAGTTCAATATTTTTTCATGTTTAAACATATTAACACTGTCTTGACAAAGGTTTCACTTTGAGTACCAGTTGAAGACCGAAATATGGCAATATGCAACTGAAAGTTGAACAGTCAACCTTTGCAAAGTGCCTTCCACTGGACAGCAGTGTGCTTCTCCACATGTTTAATACATTTTTTTATCTGTTTGAACTAGAATTATTTTTTTGTTCAAATCTGCAAATTGTGCAGCAGATAATGGATATTGTGGCAAATGCAGCAAACCCATAAATATGCGAAAAACAATATTGCTGCAGAATCTTAGTGGCCTTGAGTATACCATAATAGTTTGTTCTCTTTTAAAGAAGTTGAGAATGTTGGTTTGTGCTGGGGCATTGTGGATGGGCTTCTTTCAGGATAAGAACTGAGGTAGCAACGAGAGGCTTAAAAGACTGTCAGCATTGATCGAGGACTGCTGCAAACACTGTGCTGAACGCCTTCCTCAGGCAATTTCAGAAACTGTTCAGAGCCTCACTGGGACCCAGGGAAAGATGCAGTTTGAAGTCAACAGGCACAGGCTGGGAATTAGGAATGAGAAAGGGAATGAGAGCGACAGCACAAAAACCAATGGGCACGAATTTCGTCACCTGCCCATAGAATATAGTGTGCAGCTGAGCTAACAAAGGGCCTGATTTAAATCTTGGTGGACGGCTTAGTCCGTAACAATGGTGACTGATATCCCGTCCGCCGAAATATAAATCAATGGGATTTCTTTTCGGTGGACGGGATCCCCCTCACCGTTGAGACAGACTAACCCGTCCACCAAGATCTAAATCCGGCCCAAAGGCTGGACTGGTGTTTGGGTTTATCTACGCAGCATTTTGCAGCACAACACCGATATGTTGCGTAGGTACGAATAACAAAACAGCAAGCACAGTATCCTAGAGGTGGGTGGGTCACAAACTCCAGCCTGATGCCTGGCTCTGCTCCATGTCCTTATGGAACCTCAAGCCCAAAATTAGCAGAGCCTTTGCTGGAGAGGATGTGGCCCAGCGGTTACAGCTGCTGACCCAGCCATGTTGGGAACCAGGTTCAAAACCCAGCCCTGCTCAACTAACATGCTGTGAATCCATGGAAAATCACTTGGGGCCTGATTACAATCTTGACCAATGGTATGCCCTGTCACAAATCAGATGAATATCCGGGCTGCCGTATTACAAGTTTCATAGGATATAATGGAATTGTAATTTGCTGGGTGAGATCTTTCACGTTTGTGACGCAGTAACCCTATCATTGCTGAAAATGAATGAAGTAGTTTGGGTCACTTGTGAATTGCTCATATGTCCTTGGGACAAGTCACGGCTACGAATAATTACAAAAGACACATGTTGCTTCTGTCTGCCACATACGCTTAAACCTCATCCATATTTAAACACAACCATTAACCTTTGATATAAGAAATTGATACTCGCCTAGTGGCTGAATTGCACAGTTTGAAACTAGAAAATCTGTGATCAATTCTGGCTACCCCACTTGTCCAAATTGTGTGATCCGAACCACATTTTTCTTCAATATCACATATGGGAACAATTTATAACTGATTGCAGGATGTGCGCTGCATAAAAACCTGCCTTCTGCTTCATTTAGCTGATAATGTTTATCTGTCTGCTTGTTAGCTCACTAATTAGCATGGTCACCAGGGCGGGGAGGCTGCTGGTTCGAATTTCATGTTTAAAAACTCACTTTTAATAAATTCATCTCAATGCAGTGATATAATGCTATGCCTCAAGATGAAATGCTACAGCACGTTAAAGAAATACACTTTTTTGAATGTTGAAGTCATTCGTGTGATTTACATGGTTTCACTGCTCTGCTTGTGCATCAGCGAGCACAGCCAGGCCAGTTCACTAGCTCAGTTGTCGACTCTCCCACCTCTGGGGGGTGTCCTACAGGTTCCCTTAGATTTTTGGTTCAGTTCTAACAGCACAGGCGAGGTGGTGGAGAAGCAGGGCCAGGCCTTCTTCTAGCAGAGTCCCACGATGGTGATGGATGTGTAACTTTGTGAAACAGCACACACGTGTTTAGAGGTAGGATGCTGTGTGCTGTTGCAGAATCACAGAGCGAAACAGGGCACGTCACTGGGGCTGCTGCTTTATAGTGTGAAGAACATGGATGGATGAGTGACAATGCGGGACGGTGTTGTGGCCTGGAGGCTTGTGCTGCAGACTCTGGCACTAGAGAGCCAGGTGCCCATCTTGACTCAACACCCTGTGATCCTGGGCAGAGGACTTTATCTCCCGCTAATTCCTGTGGCGTGCTCTGGCTCTGCTGTTCGATACTTTCACGCTGCCCGCCAGGTTTGTGCTGAAGAAAGGGAGTGATGGAAGAAAACCACAGCAATATGTTAATAAATAGGGATATTCGTGGAAGTCCTCTGATGCTGCAGAGTACCAAGCGGCTGCTCTGGAGTCCAATGTGTGAGAGCTGTTCTTTCACCACCCTCGTTTCCTGTCTCACACCTGTGCAGGTAAAGTCCTTCATGCCTCTTCCACCCCTGTATAATCCTAAAATCTAGTGTTGGGCCCTAATAGTTGCAATTTGTTTTTCTTTGAAGTCTTTTGAGTCACAAGATGTGTTGTAACTAGACCTTTAGTCTACAATACGCATAGGTGCCGACTCCATCTTTGATTATTTTCTTCCATCTGCTACAGGCTTACACTGAGGGTTTATAGTTTGTCTTTTTTCTTGCACATTATTGTAGACCCACATTCTTAATTTCAGCACAGAAGTTTTGGAAGAACATTTTGTGGTTTGGCTATCACCTCTACTTTGCTTGACACCTTCAGAGGACCACAGACTAGCACTCTGGGGTCTCCCCGAACCCTTCATGGAGTTCATGTCCTCCTTAAACTGTCAACATGGGAGAATGGAGACTAGAAAGGAGGTGATGTAACAAGTACCCATTCAACAATGCCCCCCTGTGCAATTCAAAGTATCTGTGGTCTGATCACCCCTTATCTGCAGTCAGTGCTTCTCCCCTGACCAGCCTCATTGCTCGACGAGCAGCCTACACTAACAGAAATGCTGAATCCACTGCAAAAATGCACCAACAAGCCGATCCATCTGGAATCCCAGCAGCCTAGATTAGAGGCTGTGTCTTCGAGTGAGTCTGACCGCTGGCCTTTGAACCATAAGGTACACACAGTTGTATGCCCCATGTGGAGGAACCTTGCTTACTCCTATAATCCTAGCGCCTCTTTCCAGTGCTCAAATTTTATTGCTCCTTTGGCAGTTTGCACACGTTGTTACATCGAACCAAGAAGACATCCACGGCCATTAGTACTACACCAGTCTCCAACTAAAACAGGTTGCATAAAGTCCCACACAGAGTGAACACTGCTCCTGCAGGTGTCTGACACAAATGAGTACCAACTCCACTCCAACCGTTCTCTCTGTACTAACTGAAGTCCAACTAAATCTCTGCTGAAGGGTGTCCAGAAGCGCCAGTCATAGAGACCCTACTCAGTCCAAGGGCATCACTGCTTCCATCCAAGTAGATGCTAAAGGCACTACTCAAGCTAGTGCTGAAAATACCATTGATGTAGAAAGCTTCAGTTAGCAGCTGCTTCCGAAGAGTCTGAGGTACTGATACTACATAGACTTCTGCAACAGTTCAACATCGGGCACATGCTTCTCTTACCCCACCTAGTCACTGAGAAAATGTATGCAAAACCACCACCAAATCCCTCACAAGAAAAGGCTTGCCTTCGAGAAAGCTTCCATCTGAGGCCCCTTTGGAGCCAGTGCCAAAGAAACACAAGGGCCATTCCAGCGCCTGCTGTTTCCACCCAGTCATCCACTCAAGGTCAGAACCACAGCCCAGCTCTTAGGGATGATGGCTTCGTGCATCTCCATCAAATCCCATGCGTCTCCTAAAAGAATGGGCCACCTCACATTGGGTGGATGTGTATCCAGATGTCATTGGAATACACCATCTTTGTTAAAATACCCCTCACACACCAAAAGGGCCCTTGGTGTCATGCTTCATCATCGGGGTCTTCCCGTCCCGGGGCGGGGCAGTGCTGCGATTAACCTATATCCTGATAAGAGGAGGACGTGCCCACCTCGGTGCCCATCGGCACCACCTCTTCACTCCCCCCCCCCTTTTGATTTCCTTAGTCTCCTAAAAGAATGCCATGAGAGGGAAGCAGTGGCCACAAGCAGGTCACTGGGAAGATCTAGTGTTTGGTAAAAGCCAGCATTCACTATTCTTTGCATTGCTGGAACAGCAACAACTTATTGCAGGGCATGTCTTTCTCTAACCTAATTCTGCAGGTGACCATTACCAGAAACTATTCCCTCATTGGCTGTGGTGCACATCTCCATGCTATGATTGTCTTGGTGGCGAGGGGCTCTTGGCACAAGGACCACAACATCAATTACATAGACCTACAGGTGATACGATTATAGCCTTATAGCCCGCCGTAGAGGGCTATACCGGATATTAAAGGCCCTCTCCAGTGTTAAAGTCCCCGAGCCGAAGGCGAGGGAGAGGGACTTTAATAGCGGTATAGCCCATCTACGAAGGGCTATAAGGCTATTAGAACATTCTGTCACTAGAGGACAGAATGTTCTAACAAAAAAAGAGCCTTTTGGGAGCGTGAGGGGATTGGAATCCCCTCAGGCTCCCTGAACCCTTTGTTCCCAACTAGAGCTGTGAACAAAGAAACATTGGAATGTTGGAGCTCCAGGTTTATACCAGCCATTATAAGCCCAGAGCACTCCATTGTTTTCAATGGAGCTCCCAACGTTCTAATAGCTCTTAAAGCTTTCTGTGATGTAATTTTGCATCCATTTTGTGTCAGGGATGGAACATTTTTTTTCTTTGGGTGGTTTCATTGTTGCAAAAAACAAATGCTAGTAAGTATGAAGTTCTGAATAGTGAAAAGCGTATGACAAACTCAACTGGGCGTAAAGATTGTCCTCCCTGGTGTTCAACTTGAAAGAGTAGACTTATTTTGAACTGTTCAGAATCTGCTGAACCTATACTCCATACATGATTTTGTTCGCGGTGCAGTGGCTTATTTTGTGTGCAGAAATATTGTGAAATGCATATTCAGTATTACTACAATACTATGTGGTATATAACTAAAATGTTGTGTGGATGAACTGAGAAATTATTTTTTACAATGGTACAAATATCTAATTACATTATCTGAAAACCGTTTTGTTCTTTTGAGGAGCTACTGAAAGTGTTTCAGTTGAGGCACTCGGTATGGTCAACACCTTTCACAAGCGCATATTGAAAAGAAAACTGGCATTTGCCTGTGCCGTTTCTTTCATGGCATGCTAAATATCTGTACAGATGTTTTTTAATGTATGATACAACTAGTTAAATGTATTTATTTGAGAAGTTTTGTTAGTGGTAGTAAAGTGTAACGTAAATAAGCACCATAGTATCGGTCTCTTGCTCAATGGATCCCTCAGTTTGAATCACTGAGCCATGTGGGTGATCAGCTCCGCCTTGTACAGTCAAGGTCCATTTCTAAATGTCGAGCCTGGTTTCATGTGTCAGCTGCCTAACTCCCAACTTCTGAGAACTAACCTCTTAATCTTTGAAGTGTGTGTAATTCATATACAGGAACCTCATATGGAAAGTAACTTTTGCACCTGTGGTTTTGTGCCATATGCTCCGTTATCACAATAACTAAATGTCCCTGATGCAGGGATGATCTCATATTACAAATGCTTAATGGGGGAATTAATCCCATTTGCCAAGACTCCATCATATCCTGTATCTTCTCAGTTGAACTATTCGGTGACTTTGGCCGTGATTTAAAGTTTGGCGCAGAGTACTCAGTCACAGATGTGACTGAGAACCCTGTCTGCCAAACCCTGAATCAATCCGCTCAATTAGGAGTCTAGCTGACATCTTTTCCAGTGGTGTGACCCCCGCTGGCTCCACTGTCAGAAAACGTACTCTGATGGCCCAACAGAGTAGGGGGGGCATCATTTAAGGGCACCAGACTGGCCAACCTGTTAAGAGTGGATCGTCTAATGTTTTGTTCCCCCCCCCGTCCGTCACCACCTTGTAAAGTCTGGTGGTTCTGAAGAGAAACGTATTGACCCCCCCCCCCCCCCCACACCCTGGGAGAAAACTCCCAGGTTTCGAGGGCTATTATTTTTTTTCATTTCCCCGAAATAATAAACTCCTGCTTTGAGAATTTGTTTTTAGAAGAAACAAAAAAGTTGGTGCGGGGCAGTCCGAAATATGTTGAATGCACAACAAACATTTTTGTGCATAAGATCACCACAGGGTCAGCATTCTGCTCTTAAACTGATGAGTAGCAGTCAAGCTGGTGCAGAAAAGCCTCCCTCCAAGGTCTAAATAGGGCCCTTGGGTGTCATCTTAGAAAAGAGGAGCAGGAGCCTCGTAGCCACACCGGGACAGTGTGCTGCAGCCATCAGAGGGGAAAACCCTCACGCATCCTGCTCTGTGCACCCAGAGAGGCTTTGCTGCAAGTTGCCAGCTGGTCCAGATGGGGACAGTTTGAGTGCCCTCACCCCACCGCTTTCTTGAAGCCTCTGTGCCGCCCGGCAGCTGTGATTTTTACTAGGCCTGGGCGGTGAACTGTTTGAGGAGTATTCTGCACTCTGTGCTCGCGGAGTGCAGAAAACAAAGCTTTGCGTAGTGCAGTGGACTTCCCCCCCCCCACTCTCACTAGTGAGCGGTAAGTTTGTGAGCGCGAGTTGCCGCTCGGGTAGAATTTCTACCCGAGCTGCAGGAAGATCAGTGCGAACAGCAGTTAGCACTGCACTTCGCACCTTGCAGAGCTTCGCTGAGTTTTTTGGCACTTTGACGAGTTCCGTGTAGCAAAACTCCTCGAACTACGCCCAGGCCTAATTTTTACCTACTGTGGGAGGCAACTCTTGTAAGTATTGCCACACTACTGGTGGTAGCTAGCAGTCCTGGGCTACCTTACGAAATGTATTTGCTTACCGTAAATGTCTGCATTTCTAAGATCAATCCAATTCCTAACATTTTATGACCTGAAAGACCTATGGGGGTTCATGCAATCTAGAAACTTGGTTACTGTCGTGACCTAAATGTCAAGACCGTTGATGTCGATGGCAGTTACCTAGTGGTAAAGTGTTTTATGTTTTTGTGGTCTGTTGTATATAGAATATATGGGATTTTAAATAACCTTGTGTGGAGTCTTTTGTGATATATCTTGTGTCACTGGTGTGTGTGCATATGTTGTGCAGATGCTCTGCACATAGCCTTTGGGATAGGCCTGACTGTTCTGCCAAGGGGGTGAGCGGGGTTATCTTGGGTGTGTGGCGCCCTTATCCACTCTGGAGTGGTGG
Source organism: Lissotriton helveticus (assembly GCF_964261635.1). NCBI lineage: Eukaryota > Metazoa > Chordata > Amphibia > Caudata > Salamandridae > Lissotriton > Lissotriton helveticus. The sequence continues at coordinate 1,857,014,112 of NC_136061.1, read as the reverse complement.
GTTCTGCCTGGCTGGGGTGCAGACCCTAGCCAACCAGAAACCCAATTTTTAATATTGCAAACCCTGCAGAACTCCAGTGTGGATTGAGTCTGTCTGCCTCTAAGGAGATACTGAATTGAAGAGGAACTCAGCCCCTGAGCATTCTGATTGGCTCTCTAGCTCCCAAGCAATCCTGAGTCCTCCTTTCACACATGCCCAGGCCACTTGAGGTTTGTTGGGTGAAACCTAAGACTTTCACCTCTATTTTGTGAGCTTCAGCCTCCATGTGCCCAACATTGCAGTGAACCAAGGGCTAGAAGGTGGTAGGTAGACCGACTTTGTGCGATTTCCTGAAACGTTAAAATCTATTTTCCTCTAGCCGTGACTTTTTCATTTTCACCGGTTTTGTTTTTGGGCTTTATAGTTTAGAAATTGAGGTTTTACCTGCCTGTGACTGCCTCCATATACCTGTTGCATTGTGGGCTTTGTAGTTCAAAATCTGCTGTCCACCTTCCTGTGACTGCCTGATTTTCCCTCCAAGCTTCCCCCCTAGTCTATGCTCAAACGTGTGGAAGCAATCCACCTCCACTCCCTTTTGTTTTAGCAAGTGAGTGAAACCTGATTATACCCCCCACCCACCAAAGAAAAACAGACCAATTATACGTCAAGCTAAGCAGGCTATTCCCTGAGACTGCAGTCCTCTGCTCTTCGTGTTTAAACTGTTTGAAAAGTCATTGTAGCACTCATTTGTTGGCTAGAAGAGTGAGTTTGTGTTGAAAAGCATTATTGTTAGAGACCTAGTTTAGGCCCTTACGTGCAGAACTCCAAAGTGTGGATTGAGCCTGTTTGTCTCCAAGGAGATTCTGAATTGAGGAGCAGCTCCCAGCCATCAGCCAGTGCTTGAGGTTACACTCGCCTTGTATAAGCTGCTATTGGATGTTACACTGATTGGTGGCGGAATCTGGTGTTTCTATGGGGCTTAGTGTTCTGATTGGTACCTGGGCCAGTAGGGCTTAGGGTTAGAGGTCTGAATGGTGAATAGATAGGTTTAGAGTTTTTTGTTTGGTTTCTGGGGCTGGTCCTTTTATTGGACCAAGGGCTTAGGGTTTGATTTCTGATTGGCTGTTGGGAGTAGTGTTTTTGGCTGTAAGGACCGGTCCCCCTATTGGTTCTAGGGCTATAGGTGTGATTGGTTAGGGTTAGGGTTCCCATTGGCCTAAGGGGTCACCTGACCACTAGAGCTATTTAAGATCAGGGCATCTCAGCCAAGGCGTCAAAGTTAGGGGTGGAGAGGACCAGGGCAGCTGCTTGTTCAGGCCTAGGGCCAGAGATGCTGCCCATTTATAAATTCACCAGCACCCCACCCCATCCCATACACAACCAGGTTAACACCCTCAAAGCAAATGAACTCCACTCATTTACTACAAACGAACTACACAAATTTCAGTATCTGCACCCACTACAAAACCCCACAACCCACGCCTTTACACCTATCTACCCAAACTATCACACATTTGCACCTTCACACAAAACACCATTCTATCCTATACCACTAACCAATCCAGTCATCAAGAACACAACTTAAATCTACACCGCACCTAGCTATATCCCATCTAGACACAAACGTCTTACTCTATTTACTCCTTACAGACCCTTTTTTTCTCCAGCAAACCTAAACGCAGCCTTCCGTCTTCATCTACCAACGCCCTCCGCTTTTTACTTGAATAACGCAACCACACAACACTTACACTTGTGCACCACACATTATCTCTTTTAGCAATCGGATCTAACCCAAACACTCTTAACTCTTGTTCATCCCCTCACACAACACATGCACTCCCCACTAATCCTTTTTGGGTTCCGGAGTAGTATGCTACCCGTCAAAGTGCTTCACCACCTCTTCAGGCGTAGCAAGCGCCATATAAATGCAAATCTTTCCCTCTTCTATCCCTTCACTATCCTTTTTTAATACAAATAACAAACTCGCATGTCCACAGCTCAAATTAATTTCATATTTCCCTCTAATCCTGTTTGGGGTCCGGAGTAGCGTCTTAAATGTCTAAAAGCGCTTCAACATCTCATATGGGGATAGCAAGCACTCTATACATGCACACCCTTCCCTTTTCTATCCATCAACTATACATATCAATCCAAATAACAGACTAACATGTCAACTGCACAAATAATTTTCATATTACGCTATACTAATTCGCCACTAATTAATTTTGGGTTCCGGAGTAGCGTGCTACTTGCCGATAAAACGCTTTGCCTCGTCTGGAGTAGTAAGTGCTATATAAATGCATTTACAATTTATTGAACACCCTGTTCCCATGCTTGCTGCGGTTTGTGGCGATATTTTGTATCCATGCTAAATAGTATTTTTAACAAGCCATCTGAAGATTCCAATATCGTGAAACATTATACAAGGGTGCCACTACAAGCGAGGCTGTTTACCACGAGCTCCGGCAGAAGATTGGGGATAGGTTCTGCTTGCTTTGATTGACCAATTGTAAGTAACAAGGACCGCCTGAAGTACAATTTGTTTCCTGGATCAGGGTAAAGACAATATATTGACAAGTAACATTCCAGGCAAAACCACTGTTAAACGGAACAACGAGAACTAGCAAACCAGAAAATACTGGACTAAAGTGAATGTATGGTATAAAAACAAACACATTTTTAATAAATTTCAAGTATACATTGATACAAATTATATATAAAAACCCCTGTGTATATTTCAAGACACAAGTTACAATATAATCAAAATACATAAAATAGATTTCATAAAGTTGAGGTAAAGACGACTTCTTTGCGTTTCGACACAGTGTCTTCGTCAGGAAGGTACCATCAATTTTATAATCTGGGTTTATATAAGGATACAGCCCAGCAAAAGTCAGAATATAATAAGGCTTCTACTTCACAGTGATAATGGCTATATTTATTATAGCCAGAGCGCTAGTAGTGTGCTTGAGGTGTTATCAGTGACTTGATGAGATGTTCCTTGGCAACAGAGGTGGCCAATGTCAAGTTCAAATGGATTGCTTTAATGAAGTTTTCGTACATTTTTATGATGCCACTTTAAATTGTCTCCACAACATCTAAATGTGAAACTGCTGTGGTTGCGAAGGGGTCTTGGCACATCTATTTTTCATTTAATATAGCACAGGATGACTAAATGTTGCATAGCGGTATAATGTTCTGGAGATGGATATTTGAGGTGGCTAGCAAAATAGATAAAAGGGAATCACGTGGTGCCACGATGTTGGCAGGTATACCATGAATCTGTAAACCTTGTGTAGAATTCGAGGGCCTCCTTCTTTCTCGCACAGGAGCCGGCGTTCTCTGACCTGCTTTGATTGACCATACATATGCATGACCTGATCCTTGAGATTATAATACAATGAGAGAACTAGTCTAACCTACGAACCAAAGGTAATCGAGACCCCTGTTCTGCCCTAAGGGGAGGGTCATGGTAGTGCGGAGCTCACCAGGGACTAGAAAGGCCCATGTTGGTCAGACCATAGTATTTTCTAATATAGACAGGGTGGAGATTTTACTGGACCCTAGAGCACTGCATCTGTTCTCATGGACTGTGGCTGGTCTAAAGAAAAAGTTAGATCCTGAATGTCATGCTTTTATTAATCAATTAGATCTCTGCGTATTGCAAGAAACCTGACATTGGAACTGTATTAAGTTATTTATAATGTTCAATCCCTGCACTTTCATCTAAGCCAGAAAGAGCTGCTGGTGGATTATTTGGATCAAAATATCATTGAATTATAATGTGGAAAGATTAGATATTGATACACCAGGTATTTAGGTTTAATCTTGAGGGGAAAGGAGGGCTGTGCGTAGAATGTGTAACATCTAAAACCGCTCCTTAACCCGAAATTGTCCCCTTTAAGATCTTTGAACCTACATTTGAATAACCTTACTGAAAGGCCCCTGCTTGTTTTTTGGCAAGTGAGTAGTATTACTTATGAACCGATCGCCTGCTTACAGTTTCTTATAGAGATGAAGCGGGAGTATTCGTGGTCTGGCTATAGAATCCTTTCACCCAAGCTCTTTAGGGGCTATACTAATGACCTTGAATCTTTCTCATGGTTTGAGCTTGAAATGGTTGCTCGCTGTTGGATAAGGGATGACTTTGCAACTATGAAACGAGCTGATACGCTGCTAGTATTGATTATACTCTGCTGAATGTTAGATATTGGAGTACTATAGTTGACTTTATTATTAAAAGCATAAAACATAGCAGTCACAATGCATTGTATCTCATTCGAAGGAATCCATGTGCGCTTGACACTTCAGGGAGTTTGGAAAGCTCTTCTTTTGAGCCCATTATAGGGAATAGGCATAGGATAGTAAACTGGCCTAAATAAAGAGCTTCTTACAAGGATCTATATTCTGTTTGGTTCTGCTCTAGCTTTTTGTGCTGACTCACAAGGTAGGGATTGCCCCATAGGTGCAATCCACACACCACTATTTGTTTTAAAAAATAAAAATAAAAAAAATGCTTTCTTCAACCCTCAACTAATCGGTTGGGAAGTAAGTGGAAGTCTACACTGTGGTATAATTGAAAAGGCCGTAAAGCAAAAAGGCAATTGTCCAAAAGTTGCTAGAGCTGGCAATATTAATCTGATGAGACAAGCTAGTAGTAATTACAACCAAGTACTACTGGCTAGTAAGAAGGCTTGGGAGGAAGCATAGTGGGCAGGAGCACTCCTGGCCTCTGAAAGGAGATAGATCATGCTTTTGGTGCACCTTATCCCAGGGCAGCCACCAGGGAAACGTTGAAACAGAACATTAAATACAGTCAAATAAGTGGGTACATCATTTTACCAGATTATTCTTAGTGTTACAATCATGTTCATGATCTCTGCGATTCTAATGTGGAGTTTGGGTTGAATATCTTTCTATTAGATACTCCGAAGACTATTGAGTTCTTGAAACAAAGGAAGTACCTGATCTTAATAGACTGGTGGCATGGAGCGATTATTATACACATTTAGAAGGACGGCGACCAAGCGGTCCCAAGTAATCGTAGGCTGATTTATTTATTTAGCCTCCTAGACAACCTGCAGAAGGTTTTCTGTAGACCTGTTTTGACTAAGTTGGAAGAGTGGGTAGAAGACACACAGATTCTATCAAATATGCAGGTGGGCTTTAGAACCAAGGTAAACACTATCAACCACGTCTTCAAGTGAAAGCTAATTGTTTGGAAGTACATAAGCTTTAGGGAAGATCTATATGTGGCTTTGTGGACCTTAGGGCTGCTTTGATCTGGTCCCCAAGAAGAAGTTGTGGGAGTCCCTCAAGTCCCTAAGGGTGCCGGAGCCTTTGCTTTCAATATTTTCCTCCAAAATCACCACTATTTCCAAGTCGGATGAGGACAGGAGGGAGAGCAGACTGATCATATAACCATTCGTAGAAGGTTCCGACAGGGATGCGTGTTACCCTGTACTCTCTTCTCATTGTTTATTTACAACCGGTGTAACAAACTTGTGAGCTGTACACGCGATTCACCCCCATCTAAATGATGTGCCAATTCCAGCTTTGCTTTTTGCGAAGTATACTGTTTTAATTTTGCGTACACCTATGGGCCGCAAGTATTTGATAGATGGGTTCCAAAATAACTGCGATTCTAAGGCCCTGAAGACTACATTTTTGGTGCACAACTAGCACAAAACCTTTAGGGGGAGCTTTAAGCTGGGTGGTATCCCTTTGGCTATGGTTTTCTTTGGATTATTTGAGCAATAAATTGACAAGTTTATCATGGAAACCTCACCCTGAGGAAATCCGTCCTATAATGCTCAATAGAACTGCAGAATTTTAAGAACCCAAACACCATCTTTTACTAAACCGGTGTCTCCAGTTCTGGCTATTAACAGAGCAAAGATTCAATCAAGTGCCCTTATGGAGATTTGAAAATGTGAATGTACTAATCACAAGAGAATAATTTTGTAAGGTTAGTCGATTTACTTCAATGTACACCATTGCTTAACCTATTTATGTTTTATTATTATTTTACTTCTACCTGGCCTTCAAGAAAATTCAAATTATTACTGCAATTAAACCTGTATTGTATATTGTGGTCTACACCAGAATGTGTGACCTACAGGGCGGTCCTCGGAGATTCTGAAGATGGATCTGGCTAGTTCTTTGCCCTGGCTCCACCATACAATGGTTTTTACTGAGCGCCTTAGGCTTTGAAGAAATGTGGATAGATCCCCTTCCATACTTGCAGGATCCAAAGCACGACTGAAAGAACCACATTGGGAGTATGATGTAGGTCTTGGTCAAAATAATTCCAATAAGGGCAGCTATCAGGAAACTGGATTTAAAACTAGTGCCTGTTATTGAGCCTTATTTTGTTGATCTCATCGACCCAGACCAAAAGCTCCCTTTATTAAGTTCAGTCAAGGCACCTCATGAATCAGGAGTTTTACTAATGAATGGTGCACAAGGGCCAATCCAAGCAAAGCCTGTGTTATGAAAGTGCTGTTGAAAATGCCGGGCACTTTCTATTTTTTTTGTTCTGTTCACCAAGGTCTGAAGAAATTGGTTTGCCCTTTATACCTCTTTAGGAATTATCTTTAGGCGTTAAGAATATTCCACTTCAGCACGAATCCTCTGACTGTTAGGTGTGAGTATATATCAAGAGGAGGAAATTGTGTTTGAATTTGTAAGGTGTACAGCATGTCCAACAAATGATTTTGATGAATTATATGGGAAAGTGCCATTTTTTTTTATATGATCACCCCCACTTTTTGCCTGTTATCTGATGCAATCTTGATTGAAGTGCACAGGGTTCCTGCTAACTAGGTCCCCAGTGGTAGTGCTCTTTCCCTAAGACAAAGTTAATGTGCACTTGTTCCCCAATTGGCAAGACCTTTAGCACCCCCTGTAAGTCCCTATTAAATTGTACCTCTGGTACTGAGTGCATGGGTACAGTGGAACAGGAGGTGCAAACAGGGTTATATATACTGTTAAATAGTCTGTGATGCCTGTACAATTATGTACAAAACGGGATCTTCTGGACAATCACAGAGAAGGCGCCTTGAATTACGCTGAGGAGGTCAACGGCGTTTCAGCCTGTATGCAATGTTAGGCCATCATCAGGACCAGGTTACAACATTTCAATACAGTGCTGTACAAGGTAGTTAAGATAACATTCAATGGTGGACCTTAAAAGAAAGATAAATAGTATAAATAGTATAGAGAGAAAAGTAAAATTGCCATGAAGGCAAGAAAATAAGTCAAAAGTGAGCAGATGGTCAATAGAATAGTCGGGTCAGTGAAGGGTCCAAATAACTCAGATTGGGACAGGGCAATGCATAAATTGCATGATTACAAAACAATGATGTATTGAGGTACAGAGAAGCGGAAGAGTTAGGGAGTAATTTGAACAAGCCAGCTAGAAAGAGTAGAGTACGCGATTTAAGAAACAATATTAAGTCTAGGTTAAGTGCACCTTAAGAGGTGAAGAAAATTGAGTTCAGAAGCCCGCCAAAGGGCATAGAGTACATGATTGGGGAAAAAACGATTGTGTCTATGTGCAGACAGACGAGAAAGGTCAGGAAAAGTGAGTTAAGAAGCAAGCAAAGAGTCCAGGTGATGATGGACACACGTGAGAAGGTAAACAATTACTGGGTGGGTGTCACGGAGAGAATCCAGATGGGGGGGGGACCCCAGTGCTAGGCGGGGAGCGCTCTCTATCAGGAGTGAAGTATGGAAGAAATGAAAAGGTCGGTTGGGGAGGGGTGAGGCAGGAGGTGGGAATTGGGAGATAAGTGAAGGAGGCAGGCACTTACTTCAATGAATCGGTGCGGGCTCGGAGGGGAAGAATTGCAGCAAGCGGTTAGAGTAAATCCATCATGGACCGCGTGTGTACAGTCTGGGGGAGCTGTGCGTTAAGCTAAAAGAAAAATGAGAGGGGAGGGCTGACGGTGGGGTCCAGGGCAGGGAACCCAACGCAAGGCAAGGAGAATAACTTACGTGAGTTGTGGGGAACCACAGAAGGAGTCTAAAACCGGCTGCTTTTTTCCCCCCTTCAACTGACTCAGTCTTCTGCAAGTATTGAAGAACCGGGGTTTAACCCAGCGGTGTCGGGGGCATGCCCAAGATCTTCGAGTTCACCTGTCTTGGTATTCAAAGACACAGAATACTTCTGGATGGGGTCAGAGACCAAGTTTATTAGCTGCAGCTAGTAACAGTGATCCTAGAAATACATCACGGTGTAAATTCTCAGGAGACTGCTCATTTTACCAAGGCGAGACGTCTCCTTTTATACCCAATATTCACATTATAAATGTACACCCACTACACAAAATTCTAGCCAATAAGATACATTTTCAAACAAAGTATCACATAGCAAAAACTCAATTTACAGTATCCCAACTCAAAAGTTAATTATTAGGAATGTCCCAAATTCAATCTCCACAAGCCGGACAAACCTATAATTGAAAGCATAACCCATGTAATGAAGAAACATAAAAAAAGTAACAGATGCTGAACTAGATAAAGCACGTGCAAGGAAACTAAAAAGTTAACGATGTCCTGAACATTGATTGGCAATCTCAGATAAAGATCGATCAGGGAAATTGGCTTTGCGAGGTCAGTTTCAGGTGAAGAGGTCAATTTCTTACAGTTCATTTCAGAGTCAAAAAGAAACCTAGTTAATGTATACATGAACTAAGAAGGCCAGGCCACTTCGTTCGCCAGGTTACCTTTACATGCCTACGTGAGGGCAACACAAAATGGTGGCACAGAACAAAATGGAGTCAGACTCGAGAATTACAGAACCTCAGCCCCTCCTTTTGCCATTACGTAGGCAATAACCTAAGACTCATGTTAATCTGAATCTAGGTCTATATCAATATTCATTAGGTCATCAAAGTGTTGCTGTAGCATCATTTTATAATTCTCTACTTCTCTCGGGACAGATCTCCGAACACACATAGTAGCACAAAGACTACAAATGGCGGGACCACACTGGATGCAAAGACAACAAGAGAAAAGGATGGTTAAAACCATACCAAGGAATGTCAGCATCTTCCATGCCCACTTAGACAGCAGTCCCCAAAACCATCCCGTCAATGACCAGTCTCCAGAGATCTTATGCAACCTAGAGATGGCTTGGTATACTGTAGGGGCATTATCTGGTATGTAAACACAGCAACTGGATCCAATCTGTTAGAAAGGCGATCCCGGGGGAGGCAGAAGATGTCTGACTGACCACCCCTAGGTCCACCTCTCCGCTGAGAAGTAGCCGAGCGTTACTGAGAGGCCTCCTGGGTGAGGGCCCTCTCCTAGGATCGTACAGCAGAGTAACCACAACACTACAAACGGACACCACACAAGAAGATAGTTCTTAGGCTTTATCAAGAGTAAAGGTTGCTTGTTCTTAGCGATATATACAGGCAGATCGATGGATCTGTAAAGTCTCGTAAAGGAAGGGACAGGGTAGTGGGACAGTCTCAGTACGGGTGTAGGAAGGGATACCCTGCGCACAGCTCTCAATCCTTGAGCCGGGGGTTCTGAGAGGCCGAGCCGCGGCAGCGCCAGCAGGACTCGACAGGTGGTCTTTACGGAGAGGAGGCCGCGGCAGCGCCAGCAGGCCTTGAGGTGGTTTCGGCGAAGATGGGCCGCGGCAGCGCCAGCAGGCTCTCGAGGTGGTTCAGCAAAGGTGGGCCGCGGCAGCGCCAGCAGGCTCCCAAGATGGTTCAGCAAAGGTTGGCCGCGGCAGCGCCAGCAGGCTCCCAAGATGGATCAGCAAAGGTGGGCCGCGGCAGCGCCAGCAGGTTCCCAAGATGGTTTTCAGAGAAGGTAGGCCGCGGCAGCGCCAGCAGGCTCTCAGGGTCTCTTCAGGTTACAGGCAAAAGAGTTCTTCTGGTGTCGGCCGCGACAGCGTCAGCAGGGCTTCCAGTCCAGGATACAACTGCCGTCCTACTCCGGGGCTGGCCCAGATAGAGGACTGGAGTCATTTGATGTCCGGACCCTCGCGCCTGGGGGTCAGAGGAGCCGGGATGATGGTGTCCAGACACCCAGCAGGGGGGTGGAGCCAGTGCCCGGGGAGGCCGGAGGGCGATCGATACCAGGCGTCCGGGGACGGCTGGAGGCCCATCGAAACTTCCCTCCTCTGGGATCTGTTGAGTGGCCACTCTACCACCTGGGTGGATCTTGGTGCCTCGATGTCGGGGCTTCGCTGGGGCCTTGGTCGGGGCCAAGGCCACGTGGTCGTGACGTGGTGGGTCCAAGATGGAGTCGGGTGAGGCCTCGTGCCCAGGACGTGGTTCGTGACGTGATGGCCCAGGATGGAGTTAGGCCGGTAGTGGTGGCCCGGGGTGGTAACCGGACCAGCAGTGTTGGGGCGTGCAGGGCCGGGCAAGGGCCGCCCGATGCCCGGCGGAGGGCCGATGTCGTTTGGGGCCCGCCACGCGGGGGGGGTAGGACCACGCCATGAGGCCGGGTCCAACACGCGCCCCCCCCCCAGCTGAAGGCAGGGGAGAGTCACCCATCTTCTTGGGGGTTCTCGCCGAGGCGGAAGAATCTGGACAGGCCGTCAGCATTGGCGTGGTCGTTGCCGGGGCGATGCTCCACAGTGAAGTCCATCCCTTGGAGGGAGATGGACCATCGCAACAGTTTCCGGTTTTCACCCCGCATCTGCATCAACCACCGCAGGGGCCGGTGGTCGGTCTGGACCCGGAATTGGGTGCCGAAGAGGTAGGGCCGGAGCTTCTTTAGGGCCCACATGACGGCGAAGGCTTCCCTCTCGATGGTGCTCCATCGTTGTTCTCTGGCCAGCAGCCGCCGGCTGATGAAGGCAACGGGAAGGTCGACTCCCTCAGGGTTTACTTGGGATAGGACCGCCCCAATGCCATGCTCCGAGGCGTCGGTTCGGACCACAAACTCTCGGCTGTAGTCGGGGCTTGGAGCACAGGGGCGGTACACATGGCGGTCTTCAGGGTATCGAAGGCGACCTGGCACTCGGGGGTCCAGCGCACCTTTTGTGGTAGTCTCTTGGAGGTCAGTTCTGTGAGGGGCCCCACGATGCTTCCATAGTCTCTTATGAAGCGCCGATAATATCCGGTGAGCCCCAGGAAGGCTCTGACTGCTGTTTGGGTGACAGGGGGCTCGCAGGCCCGGATGGCGTCAATCTTTGGCTGGAGGGGAGCCACCTGGCCGCTCCCTACTTGGTGCCCCAGATAGGTCACGGACCCTTGGCCTATCTGGCACTTGCTGGCTTTTATTGTCAGTCCGGCCCGTCGGAGGGCCGTCAGGACCTCCCAGAGGTGGGTCAGGTGCTCATCCCAGTGGAGGCTGTACACCGCAATGTCGTCTAGATAGGCGGCACTGAACTCTTCTAGTCCGGCCAGCACCCTGTTCACGAGTCTCTGGAAGGTGGCCGGGGCGTTTTTCATGCCGAAGGGCATCACTTTGAAATGGTAGTGGCCATCAGGGGTCGAGAAGGCCGATCGCTCTTGTGCTCCAGGGGTGAGGCCGATCTGCCAATATCTGGCCGTGAGGTCGAAGGTGCTGAGATACCTGGCGGCCCCCAGGCGATCGATCAGCTCATCCGCCCGGGGGATGGGATGGGCGTCGGTCCTGGTGACTGCATTCAGCCCCCGGTAGTCAACACAGAACCGGAGCTCCGGGGGCGTGCCGAGAGCAGCGGCCTTAGGGACCAGGACAACAGGACTGGCCCAGGGACTGTCTGAGGGTTCGATTACCCCCAGAGCTAGCATCTTGGTTACTTCGGATTGAATGCAGGCCCGAACTCGGTCGGGCACTCGGAAAGCTCGGTGTCTTACAGGCGGGCTGTCTCCGGTGTCTACATCGTGGACACACCACCGGGTGATCCCAGGAGTGAGGGAAAATAGATCTGCAAATTGCCCCAGCAGCTTCCGGCAGTCTTGGTGCTGTTCTGGGGTCAGGGTAGAGGAGAGCGTGACTCCTTCGACGGAGCCGTCTTTCTCGGTGGTGCTCAGGAGATCGGGTAGAGGTTCGGAGTCGTCTTCAGCTCCGTCATCGGTTGCTAGCAGCAGACTTAGTTCAGTGCGTGCGAAGTGTGGCTTGAGCCGGTTAGCGTGTAGAACCCGGAGGGGGTTCCTGGGGGACTCCATGTCCACAAGATAGGTGACGGGGCTCTTGCGCTCCACCACTTTGAAGGGCCCCTAGTTCGGCAATCTTCTGCTCGCTGTAGAGAAGGTCGTGGTCCCAATAGATCCGATGGGACCCCGAGGGGTCTCCAGCGGCTTGAGTGGCGGCTTGTTGTCGGATTCCCTCAAGGGAGGGACAGGTTTGCTGTTCCTGCCGGAATTGTTCGCGGGTGGGGCCACCTTCTTGGCGCCATTGAGCTAGTTCTGGAAGGTGGCCGAGCTCGGGGAGGTCTTCATGGCTGGGCCCCTGGGGGCCGGGTTCAGGGTCGGCGTCCTCGGGGACGGCGGGCAGTGGAGGTGCGGGCCACTCCGGTTCTTCTGGCAGGGCCTCTTCGATCGGGGCGGAGGCCCGGGCGGTCATGGATCGGGTGGTCGCACAGGCCCACTCGGGAAGGCCTAGCATCCCCAGATGCTCTCTCCGCTCGACTTGGGCCCAGGGGGAACTTTCCAGGTCGTTCCTGAGGAGGCAGTCCACGGGGGCATCGTCCCGGACGGTCACTTTCAGCATGCCCGACACCCCTCCCCATTCGAAGGGGATGCGGGCCATCTGGCACAAACTCTCGGAGTTATCCGCCGACCGCACCGGACACAGGACATTGGGTAGAATCTGTTCTGGGGACACCAAGTGGCAGCGGACCGCCGTCACGCTGGCTCCAGTGTCCCGGAGGGCTTCGGCCCGGCGTCCATTGATGGTGACCCATTGGCGGTATTTCTGGGTGTTGCCTGGGATCCGGTCTCGGGGGATCATGTCTCGTTCACCCAGGCATGCCAAGATCATAGCGGCGGGCTCCCACTCGGCCTGCTCGGGGTTGTTGTCCTCTTCCTCGCCTCCTTCTGTACCCAGGGCGGCGGCCGCGATCTGGCGGTTCGGAGGACCGGTGGTGCTGGGTCGCTGGTTCATCGGGCAGAGGGGGTCATTCGCATAATGACCTTGTCGCTGGCATCTGTGGCAAGTAACGTTCGGGCGGGGCCCCGGTCGTGCGGGAGGGGCCCCCGTCGGCCCAGGGATGGCGAAGTGGAAGTAGGGGAGAACCCCGGGGGGGAATCTCGGCCCCTGCTCTGGCCTCCTCCTCCGCCTCGGGGTCAGTGTTTTCTGGGGGATCCCCGGCCGTAGTCTCCCAGTGGGCTCCGGGGGACTCGGGTGCTCACCCATCTATCAGCCTCGACAGCGAGTTTTCATGGCTCTGTCAATTTGCTATCGAGGAGATGCTGCCTGAGTTCGATGAAGCAGTTGTTTAAAGATGTTCCCATATAATGAGGTCGACCAACTGCTGGTAGGTGGTGACCTGACTGCCTTTGACCCACCCTTCGAAGGCTCTGCTGAAAAAGTTCACGTACTCCACCCATGTGGTACCGGGGATTTTTTTACAGTCTCGAAACCGCTGTCGGTACATTTCGGGGGTGAGTCCGTAGCGAGTGAGGAGGGCTGTTTTCATGTGTTCGTACGAGGTCATCTCGGCATCGGGAAGCTCTAGCAGGGCGTCTCTTCCCCTCGTTGACGAACTTCCCCCACAGGCCGGCGCCCCAGTCCTTGAGGGGTACTCGATGGGCGGTCATGGCTACTTCGTAGGCTTTGAACCACTGTTGGATTTCGTTGTTCTTATAGTACTCTTTGACGACATCCTTGGGTATGTGCACCTTTGTGTCCATAGGGGGGGGCGAGGTCTTGCCCCGGATGCGCTGGCATCGTTCATTTTGGCCTTGAATTCTAGTTCCTTTAAGCCGCGCTCATGCTCGAGCATGAGTTTCTTTTCTTCGAGGTCTATTTGTCTTCGTCTTTCCTCCAGGTCTCCTTCCAGTCGTAGTTGCTCGAGGGCTAATTTTCTTTCTGCCAGCTGGATTTCTCCGTCTTGCTGGAGTCGATGGAGCTCCAATTCGTGGAGCCTGTTCCTCTCTCGTTCTCGGGCGTCTTCGTGGGAGAGGCCCGTGCCTAGATTGGCGGGTCTTTCCCCCGCTGGGGTCGTCTCGGTCTCCGGGCGTCCGTTCGGGCCCGGGTTATCTTCATTCTGGGGTGGCGTGTCACCAGCTTCCACCCATGCTTGTAGGGCCGATTTAAAGTTGTCCTTGGTGCTTAGGCCAGTGGTAGCGATACCCAGGTCTTTGCAGAATTGTTTTAATTCCTTATGACTGTAATCTTCCATTTTCTCTTTCTGGAATTCCGTAGTCGGTCTGTTTTCTTGAGTAGTCATGGTCTTAGTGTGTTTTTCTCGGTAGTGGGTGAATCACTCTCTGTACGGTCTGCGTCGGCTCGGATCCCGTCGCTTGCCACCAATGTTAGAAAGGCGATCCCGGGGGAGGCAGAAGATGCCTGACTGACCACCCCTAGGTCCACCTCTCCGCCGAGAAGTAGCCGAGCGTTACCGAGAGGCCTCCTGGGTGAGGGCCCTCTCCTAGGATCGTACAGCAGAGTAACCACAACACTACAAACGGACACCACACAAGAAGATAGTTCTTAGGCTTTATCAAGAGTAAAGGTTGCTTGTTCTTAGCGATATATACAGGCAGATCGATGGATCTGTAAAGTCTCGTAAAGGAAGGGACAGGGTAGCGGGACAGTCTCAGTACGGGTGTAGGAAGGGATACCCTGCGCACAGCTCTCAATCCTCGAGCCGGGGGTTCCGAGAGGCCGAGCCGCGGCAGCGCCAGCAGGACTCGACAGGTGGTCTTTACGGAGAGGAGGCAGCGCCAGCAGGCCTCGAGGTGGTTTCGGCGAAGATGGGCCGCGGCAGCGCCAGCAGGCTCTCGAGATGGTTCAGCAAAGGTGGGCCGCGGCAGCGCCAGCAGGCTCCCAAGATGGATCAGCAAAGGTGGGCCGCGGCAGCGCCAGCAGGTTCCCAAGATGGATCAGCAAAGGTAGGCCGCGGCAGCGCCAGCAGGCTCTCAGGGTCTCTTCAGGTTACAGGCAAAAGAGTTCTTCTGGCGTCGGCCGCGACAGCAGGGCTTCCAGTCCAGGATACAACTGCCGTTCTACTCCGGGGCTGGCTCAGATATAGGACTGGAGTCCTTTGATGCCCGGACCCTCGCGCCTTGGGGTCAGAGGAGCCGGGATGATGGTGTCCAGACACCCAGCAGGGGGGTGGAGCCAGCGCCCGGGGAGGCCGGAGGGCGATCGATACCAGTCGTCCGGGGACGGCTGGAGGCCCATCGAAACTTCCCTCCTCTGGGATCTGTTGAGTGGCCACTCGACCACCTGGGTAGATCTTGGTGCCTCGATGGGGCCTTGGTCGGGGCCAAGGCCACGTGGTCGTGACGTGGTGGGTCCAAGATGGAGTCAGGCGAGGCCTCGTGCCCAGGACGTGGTTCGTGACGTGATGGCCCAGGATGGAGTTAGGCCGGTAGTGGTGGCCCGGGGTGGTAACCGGACCAGCAGTGTTGGGGCGTGCAGGGCCGGGCAAGGGCCGCCCGATGCCCGGCGGAGGGCCGATGTCGTTTGGGGCCCGCCACGCAGGGGGGTAGGACCACGCCATGAGGCCGGGTCCAACACAATCAATTTACATACTCCTCCTCGATCTGCAAGTATGATGTCTAATACCATACGATTCTGCAAAGTCATAAGGCGGTCCGCTTGAAGCTCAGCTGTAACATTACAAAGAGCACCTGCTGTCTCATTAATAGTAGCTTCAACAATGCGGACAAGCTGTCGAATATGCCTACTATTGATCATAGGACCCCAAAAGGGCAGGAAGCCCTTGAAGAAATCTCCTACTTCATGTGCTGCAGTATCTTCCTGATTGAAGACACCTCTACCATATCTCGTTCTATGATAGTCTGAAGCAGTAGTGTATGTAGGGGGAAGCAAAAACGCCACATAACATGTTCCTGAAAAATCAGGTGGCAACCATGTGTAGGCTCTGTCATGACAAACAAAATATGTGCCTTTAGCTGGCACAAACGGTGGAGAAGTCCTGGATGAATAGACATAGGTTTGAGCACACACACTCTTACCTAGCTGAGCTTTCGGATTCCGACCAGTACCTTGCAAACAAAAATTGCATCGGTGGGGTACAATCCAAATAGGGGGAGACCTTTTTCTTCTCTCCTTCTCTGTCAAGCTGGTACTATATCCAGTCACGTTCCAACCAACATAAGCCTGCACCTCATCCTTAGGGGTAGCATTATATGCATCAATATCTCGGATCATAGCTACTATTCCCCTTATCAAGGCATTATTGCTGGAGTTATCTTTAAGGGAACGTAAGGGGCGTACCTCATTTGCATAGATAAACATGGTCTGTAAAGCCCACACAGACCCATTAAAAGAAAAAAGAAAAACCGAATATGGCATACCTTTATCTGTCGTATGAGGCATAAGACCACAAACCCAACAATTAGTGGTATTTACTACTAACTGATGCTGATGCAACAACTGTATGAACGAGTTGTTGACAAATTCTGATCTCATTGTTTGCTCATGTTCAGGCAACGTATAAAACTGATGCAAAGAAACAGTAGTGAAAGAAAGCATAGGTTGGGAGGTGGGTGCAGAGGTCTGTTGTGTAACATAGACAATCCAACCCACACAAGCTAATGTGATACTTAAAAACATCAAAAAGCACAATATTATAAAACATTTGCTACATATCAATGTACAAAATCTTGTCTTAAGATCTATTCTCTCAACATCTCTTTCAGTTACAACAGACTCCATCCTCTAACGCGCTGCTCGCGGCAATTTTCCTTCTTCACTCAAGTGTGCGTCCAGGCGTCCTAGACGTCCCTAAAACCGCAGACCTTTCGTCAATACGCGGGCCACCCCTTAAGTCTTATACCGCGACCCTGCAGCTGAATCCGGATGGTGGCTCAAAAAAGAAAAAGAAAAATAGTCTCTTGTCTGAAAGAGTGTAATTCACAAAAAAATTCAAATTTTATTTGTCCTTTTTAGACCTTATGTTGTATCATTCTTTATCAGGCACAGTTTGATCCTGAAAGAATGTCTCTGGATGCGTAGTATCAAATCTCAAACACGGCGGCACAGCTTCTTGCAAGACTTTATTATCCGCACGTTCTGACTGAGTCCATTCCAGATGTGCATCGCTAAAAGGTACAAATCTTGGAACCCTTTCACTCTTGGAATCGGCAACACCTTCCCGGACCCACTTATCGTACGGTAAGGGCAAAGGTATCTTCTTGCAATGGGTACCATGTACCCAGTTTTTCTTGCTGAACACCTTAATAACAGTCCGAGTTGATAACAGGACTTGGTATGGACCGGTCCATCTTGGTTCCAAGTTCTTTGACCTCTGGAAATTCCTGGTTAGAATCCAGTCGCCAGGTTGAATCGTGTGGCCTGCGTCTACAGAAACTGAAGGCAAAGTGTCATGGACCTGTTGGTGAAGAACACGCAATTTAGCAGTCAAATCATGTAAGTAGTTAACCAACATAGGGTGCTCGATATCACTGTACTTCTTAGGCCTCGGCACACCCCAGACATTCGCCGGGCGTCCAAAAACAATCTAGTATGGGCTAAGTCCCACGCGAGAATGTACTGTCGTTCTTGTGGACAAAAGTGCCAATGGTAAGGCATCGGGCCATGTAAAACCAGAGCTTGCTTGCACCTTGGCCAACTTCAGCTTCAGAGTGCCATTATAGCACTCGACCAGGCCTGCTGACTGGGGGTGATTTGCAGCGTGAAATTTCTGTTTAATACCCAGACCCGCACATACTTTCTTCATAATCTGACCCACAAATTCACTTCCATTATCACTCCATACCATCCTCGGCAAGCCATATCTGGGAAAAAATTCTTTGAGCAAAACCTTGGCTGTAGACAAGGCAGTATTATCCTTTAGGGGGTAGGCCTCTATCCATCTGGAAAAGGCACAAACAACCACAAGGACATACTTCAAGTTATTGCATCTTTCCATATGAATTTAGTCTATCTGCAGCACCTCGAACGGATACGTTGGAGGAGCAAAATGACCCGCTGGAGTTTGGGTTCCCTTTCCAGGATTATGCATCAAGCAAATCATGCAGTGTTTAACCAAATTCTCAGCACACTTAGGAATTCCACCATTCTGCCATACCGGAGCCAACAACTTGCATATCCCTTTTGAACTAATGTGAGCCAGCCCATGAGCCATAGTAACCACCGGGAGCACATGTGCATGCGGCAACAACCATCGCCGGTGCTCTGACAACTCAACCCAACAGCCTGTTGAATCCAACATTCCCGTACTCTCTCTCCACACACTCAATTCTTTCTCAGTAGCTCCCGCCTGAATCATCTACACACTTTCTGTTGTATCTTCACACATTCCTCCTTCCACAACCCATCTGGCAGGACCTGCATAATACATCCGACTCGTCACATCTTTCGCTGTTTCTCTCGCTACTTCATCTGCAAACGCATTCCCTCGACCCACATCATCCGTAACCTTCTTATGCGCACTACACTTTACTATCGCAATTTGGGTCGGCAAAGTAAGTGATTCAAGAAGTTCACTCACTAATTGTCCATGCTGAATTTTCGTACCATGGGAAGTAAGAAATCCTCTCTCTTTCCACAAACGACAAACTGTGAGCCACGCCAA
Organism: Lissotriton helveticus; assembly: GCF_964261635.1. Lineage (NCBI taxonomy): Eukaryota > Metazoa > Chordata > Amphibia > Caudata > Salamandridae > Lissotriton > Lissotriton helveticus. The sequence continues at coordinate 1,856,995,442 of NC_136061.1, read as the reverse complement.
ATGCATATTGGCTATCAGTAAAAAACATTCACTCTCTTTCCTTTTGACAACACACACGCTCTAGTCAATGCTATCAACTCCGCTGCCTGTGCTGAATTCTGTGCAATACGTGCTGTTTCAACAATCGTGTGCAAAGTTGTGACAGCATGTGCTGCAGTCGTCTCTCCATTCAGAAGATTAAAGCACGAACCATCTACCCATAGGGTACCATCAGGATTCGAAAGAGGAGTATCTTTCAGATCAACTCTACCCTTCTTTTCCTCCTCTGTTCGGAGAAAACAGTCATTCTGTTCCTGAACATCTGTCTCTACAAAAACTGGCAACAATGTAGCTGGATTCAATGTGTTGCACCGCTTGATGTGCACATGACTAGCCAAAAGCGTCAACTCATAACCTGACAAACGTGCACTGGTAAGATGTTAAGTCTTTGTTCTGTTCAATAGGGTATCCACTGCATGTGGAACCATCACAATCAATGTATTATCCAATACCAAACCAGCAGACTGTCAAATAGAAACAGCCGCTGCAGCTCTTGGACAACTAGGCAATGCCCTAGCTACCGGATCTAAAGTGGCTGAAAAATACGCACATGGGCGCTGCTTGTCTCCAAATTGTTGCGTCAACACTGACAACGCACAACCTTCTCTCTCGTGTACATAAAGTGTAAAAGGTTTACTATAGTCTGGGGTACCCAACACCAGAGCAGAACACAAAGCATCACGCAATTCAGAAAAACTCTTCTGACATTCGTCAGACCAAGGAAGAGGGTGTGGTGTGTCCTTAAGAGTAAGTGCCAACAAAGGTTTTGGTAGCAAAGAAAAATTCGGAATCCACTGTCTACAATACGAGGTGATACCTAAGAAGGCACGCACCTCTCTCTGTGTGCATGGCACAGTCATTTGGGCAATCGCTTGAATACGCTCTGGGGTCAATCGTCTTCCCTCCTTCGACAAGAGATGACCTAAGTAGGTCACTTCTTGTCGGCAATACTGCAACTTCCAAGGTGACACTTTATGATGAAGGTCAGACAGGTATCGCAACAAAGAAAGAGTAACTTCTTTACAAATATCTTCATCATCAGCAGCAACCAACAGATCAGCAACATACTGGATAAGAGTAGCACCAGAAGGCAATGCAAAAGTATCAAGCTGCGTTTTCAAAGCCTGACTATAAATGGAGGGACTCTCACAATAACCTTGAGGAGCGCGTTTAAACCGGAAACTGTGGCCTCCTAAAGAGAAGCCAAAAATATCCCTACTTTCCTCAGCAATCGTAATACTGAAGGAAGTGTTCTTCAGATCAATAACAGAAAACCAAGCAGCAGAGGCAGGGATCATAGTCAATAAAGCAGTAATGTCTGTACCAAAGGGAAACTGTGGCACAACAATCTTCTTGACCTCTCGAAGGTCGATCACAAACCGATACAGAGGTGGCTGAGAAGAGTAAGTACGCTTAAGGACAGGCAGAACAGGACTATTACACACATTGCCTCTCGTTTCTTCAACCACACCTTTCTCAACCAAATCATAGATAATTGCTAAAAGAGCTCTTTCGCCATCACTGGAAATTTTGTACTGAGGAATGCGAGGTAATTTAGCATTCGACTTAAGGGTAACAACGTAAGGTGGAATCTGCAAGAGACCAACATCATTAGGACCTGTAGCCCAAAGTGTATCAGGGAGAGAACGCAGTTCCAGTGGAAGGTGATCCTTAGACAGATACATCGGGGAAATCACTTTCGTACCCACTGTAAGATGTACTCCCAAAGGAGAACAATGTAATGTTGCATGCAATCTTTTCAATAAATCCAAACCCAACAAATTCTCACCACAGCCAGTCGTTAGAATAAGGGGAGCCTCCAATTTACAAGGTCCAATAGAAAGGGGCAAAGGACAAGAAACCGGGTTACGAACTGGGGCGCCAGAAAATGCTACCGAAACATTAGTCAAGCCGGACAAGGGTGCGCCAAGGAGTTTAGAGTGCATGATAGAACTTTTTGCTGCACCAGTATCCAAAAGAAAAGGTTCTGCCACACCTGATGTAATCACTTCAACATATGGTCCACTCTGGTCTACTGGAACTGACACTACTCCCCCCCCCCCCCCTTTGTCCATGGCTGTCCTAACTATCATTAAAACCAGCACTCTCACTTCCAACATAATGATCATCAGTGTAGTACTGAGCGGACTGAACGGTCGGAACATTCTGTTGGTCAAAATAATTTATAGAATTCTGAGGGGAAAAGGAACGTTCATTCTGGGGAAACGTACCACGTCCCCTACCCCTAGGTACTTGTTTGTAACCAAAAAACAACAGGAATGGAGGGTCGAAGGGAAAGTTTAACGACCTGTCTACTCACTCCTCAAATACAGTAGAAAATACACAAAAGAGTAGACACGCCTTCCGATGGGGTCCCGCTGGAAAGATTCCAGTGAGCTGGGTCCCGCCATGTTGGTGTTTAGGCGCGTGATTAGTCCACGTGTGACTAATCAACTGGGCGTTTACCTTATATCAGGAGGACGGGCGGAGTGTGAAACACCTCCACTTCCGCTCGTGAAACACATGGGGGCACCGACGGACAGGTAAGGGGAAGCAGCACTTGTTTGTTGCACTGCCAGTGTCCTTACTAGTGAGTTACTGAAATTGGCACCGGCATATAATGCCTCCATACTCTTATAACCAGGCTTCCTATTAAGGGGCATTTGACTTGTATTGTAACTGAGGAGTTGATCTAGACCAATAGTGCTCTCCACTAACTTTGCTTACAAACGTTTAATAATATTGTTTGTCTGGATCACACATCATAATTATATCTGAATATGTGAGCTACATGCAAGTACTCTCACTGGGTTTGAGTAGCAGCTATCCAGATGCATTTAATAAGTGCCTCTGTGGCCAACTTGCTATACCTATATACTTCTGGCGTTTGGAGCCGTTATTGTTTCATTGCTAACCTCTGTGTAGACAACTTTGTGGTCTGATTATTGGGTTTCTATCACACGATTGTTGGGTTTTTGTGTAGAGTACTTTTGGCTGGGCATATAAGATGATGTGCACTTATTACCCCTTTTTCCTACACTACAGAGCGGGGCCTCATTCTCCCGAGCGGTTGCCGGGTGAGGTGAGGTCGTCACCCACACAATGCTGGGTGAGTATCACTATGAGGAAATGCCTCTACGTGATGTAGCTACTATGCCTTGTTTTTTCATTAATGCGGAATATAAATTGTTCACGCAGGTGTGTTGTTTTGTGCTGTGGCTGTGTTTTCGTGTGGATTCATGCAGGTGACATCATTCTGTTTTTGTTGTACTATCTTTTATCTTTTGATAGGAAGAAGTCTTGTCTCCCTCCCTCCAGCGAAGAATGGAGAGCAAAAAAGTTCTGGTAGATATGTGGCCTCTTACGAGCGCAATCTCCTTACTGTTCCTCTCATTTAAATAATGTTAGTTGTAGTAGTATCTCTCTTTGATAGGTCCTGAAGAAAGCCGGGGTAGTACCCCCACAGGCTGAAACATGTCGACCACCTCACTAAACGCCATCAGAGTAGTAATTGTTGTAGCTACTCGGCGTGTTTTTAAACTTAGTGATACCTAGATCTCTATTTGAATACGCTTGGAGTCTAAGTGATCTATTTTAGTCACCACTATTATTTTGAGCACTGCACTTGATGAACACTACCAACGTAGAGGAACGATTGACATATACTATCTATGTTATTCTGACACTAATATGGTCAGGAGTGGTTTTGAATAATCATCAACTCCCACATGATGAAACTCCACCAACTGGGTGGTCTGATGGGATTTATTCAAACCTGTGTGACTATTCAGTCTTTTGTCTCATCTGCATCTGCATCCTATTGTTTCGCAGTCACATGTCCAGACCCACACACTTGTTTGTAACCACCACAACCTCTCAAACCAGACATACCATTCGCACGCTGTAGCAAGATCGGGCAACTATTCTTGAAGTGACCTTCCTCTTTACAATAAGCACACTGATTAGGGCCTAGCGGGAGTCGCAAAGCAAAAGGTCAGGCTTCTGCAACAGTTTCTGAAACTGGGGGGGTTGCTGAAACTGACGCTGATTAGGGCGAGGCAGATAAGCCTGCTGCAGAAGAACTTTCGTTTTTAATTCTCTAGTCTTCTTCTCTACTTTATCCTTCTCATCTTTATCTCTATTCTCATAGTATTGTGCAGTAGCCAATATCTGGGCTGAAGAAGAAACAGCCCATGAACTCTCAATCTTTTAACTTAGTAGAAAGTTCAGGAAGTAAATTAAAAACAAACTTATCTACAAACAACCTCTGACCACCTTCTGTACTCATGTCCTGACCACTATGATCAATGAATGTGTCCTCGAACCTAGTGAAGAAATCAGACACACTCTCATCTTTCTTTTGTTTGCATGCTGCTAACTTGTCCCAATTCACCCGCAAAGGAGGCATCATAGTTTTCATTAAATTAATAATCCTACCAGGTAGTTCTGCAACTAAGGGTTCAGGTTTGGCACCTCCTACCTGCCGACCATCTGCAGCAGTAATATTAACCCATGTATCTCCTAACTCTGGCGTGTGATCCTCATGACGGATCTTCGCCCACAAGTGTTGAGGAACTGTATGTATGTATGTATAAACCATTTTATAGCGCGCTCTATTACTTGGGAGTATCCTGGAACTACATTACCCATCAACATATCTATGTCAGCTAAATTCATAACACATGCATCGACTGTCTGGGACAACTCCTTGTAATAACCAGCAGGATTTTTACGGGGGTCAGGCAAGGTCTGCTTAGGAGCCAGGACCTCAGCTCTCTTCCAAGGGACATGCACCCACACTTGCTGAAAATGAGCCGGTGCAGCCACAATACCATGAGCGGCATCAGCCACAACTGCCTCTATCCATACAAGGGGGTCCTCTCTCATAGGATACTGCTTCACTTTTCTCCTAACAGAAGGGTCAGGTTCGAACAATAACTGAGGTGGAAGTCTAGACCTACAAGTGAGTAGTGTCTCTACCGCTTCCTCAACATCGGAACCTACTATCGTTCCTTTAGCAAATTCAGACTGAATATTAATCAATTCCAATGGAATTGAACCCAACTCATTATCTTCCCACTCCTGACGAAGGAAGGTACACATGACATCAAAAACATACCTTTGTTTTGGTGCCTCCCACTGTAGGAAGATATCCATAACCACTTGTGGACCGTACTTGGAGGCGTTCGAAACCCATCTACGAGCAAGGAGATCTAACACTACCCGCTCTTCGGGACCAGGAAGCTGACTACGTCTCTGCTTACGTTCAGAAACAGGGGTCATATTTAGTGACCCAAAGAAAGGAGACAAAAGACTAGTGACAGTCTCAGTCATTCGTTGCCGAGCAGAAGGAGAAGAAATTGACATGAGGACAGGAGACAAAGTGTTTTGAGGCAAGAGAGAAGTAGGGACAGAAATAAGAGAAGTCGAAGATAAAGGAGTGTAAGGCAAAGGAGTTTGAGGCAAGGCTGGTGACAAAGCTGGCGACAAAGCTGGCGGCCCTGGAGGGGGCTGCGCCGCGGAAGGAAGAACCACCTGTGAAGCAACAGGTGGCGGAACAACAATAGGGGGTTGAACGACAACAAGGGGTGCAACAACTGGAGGTAACGGAGGTGCAGTAGCACCCTGCACATAAGGGGGTGGTAATCTCAGTAAATGTGGCATCAAAGGATCCTTTTCAGGGTCTTCAGTCACATTTGAAAGGGGAGGTGGCAAAGCCGGGTAACATTTGTCAATGGCCATGCAATGTTGTCTATCTGACACTTCAATCGCACGGTCGTCTTCATCTTCCTTAAACTGCCTAGCAGCTTGCATTACCGACATATTCCTTTCCTTCCTATCTCTCTTAGCCTGCTTAATTTCTCGCTGTTTGGCTTCCTTGCGCCAAAGGCGGAAAGAGTCAAACATCGCCGGCAGGGCTTTCTTCCTAAATAGCGCAACTTCTAGGTTATCTAAAACATCTGATTCAAAACTACCATGTTGGGGCCATCGTAAAACACCATCTTTCCTTGTATAACGTACCCATACTTCATTAAAGGTAATGGGACCCACACCATGCTTTGAATAGAGCTCATAGGTTGGAGTTCCAACCGAAGGCATCGGACACGAGTCCTCCAATCGGGAATCCTTATTACAACTACAACCAAACCATTTCCTAATTTTGCCAATACCAGGCATCTTTAGCTCGCTAGTCTTGCTTCAAACTTCAAGGGGTTATCAAAAATGATACACTCGTAAATATACGAACCCCTCGGCTTCGATTATTGCAATGGCCGAATCAAAATCAAGAAACAAAACAAAGTCGTGGGAGCGACCCACTTATACTTAACCAAAATGTCTGTCACGCCACCAGAAGACCGTCTCTCGCTTTACAAATCATCACAAGAGGGTCCAAGACAGGGCGACAGTCAGGGCAGCAGTCCTTCGCAGCCGTCGGAAAGGGGAAGCCTCGCAGAAAAAACCTTCAGTCCACGTCGACATGCAGGGGTCAATGAAGTGGCGGCCGTCCTCCAGAATTTCCTCACGGGGCTCCTCACAATCTTCGGGCTTGGACCAGTACTGCTGAAGTCGCCCCACGTTGGGCCCCAGTTGAAGAACCGGGGTTTAACCCAGTGGTGTCAGGGGCACGCCTAAGATCTTCGAGTTCACCTGTCTTGGTATTCAAAGACACGGAATACTTCTGGATGGCGTCAGAGACCAAGTTTATTAGCTGCAGCTAGTAACAGTGATCCTAGAAATACATCACGGTGAAAATTCTCAGGAGACTGCTCATTTTACTAAGGCGAGACGTCTCCTTTTATACCCAATATTCACATTATAAATGTACACCCAAAGCACAAAATTCTAGCCAATAAGATACATTTTCAAACAAAGTATCACATAGCAAAAACTCAATTTACAGTATCCCAACCCAAAAGTTAATTATTAGGAATGTCCCAAATTCAATCTCCACAAGCCGGACAAACCTATAATTGAAAGCATAACCCATGTAATGAAGAAACATAAAAAAAGAAACAGTAACAGATGCTGAACAAGATAAAGCACGTGCAAGGAAACTAAAAAGTTAATGATGTCCTGAACATTGATTGGCAATCTCAGATAAAGATCGATCAGGGAAATTGGCTTTGGGAGGTCAGTTTCAGGTGAAGAGGTCAATTTCTTACAGTTCATTTCAGAGTCAAAAAGAAACCTAGTTAATGTATACATGAACTAAGAAGGCCACTTTGTTCGCCAGGTTACCTTTACAGGCCTACGTGAGGGCAACACAAAATGGTGGCACAGAACAAAATGGAGTCAGACTCGAGAATTACAGAACCTCAGTATGAGCACGCAATTTCGAGCCGGCGTGAGTCCGAAGATGACTGAATAACCAAGTGTGGGGAGTCACTGAGGTGATTATACAATGGCAACGGCCTGCCCCCAGTGACGTTGGTACATCAGGGAAAAGATAGAAACAGAGGACAGATCCAGAAGGAGAGTGGATTACAGTGGGAGATTTTGGAAACATAGTACCTGAGGGAGCGTTACAGTTTACAAAAAGAGGGAAACATATACAATCGAATTGATACATGAATTGCGAATCATACCAGCACTTGTACAGGTATTTTTTTTTAAAAATTCCGTAGAAGCCTCAATGGCTTTTTCCACTGAAGTATGAATTAAATCATTCAACTCATTTTTAAAAGCTTCACCTTCCTCATTATCAGATAAAGGAGAGCTGTCAATTTCCATTTTCAAAATAAGCAAACAACCAAACTGTTGGAAGTAAGAACTTACTGAAGAACCAGGACACAAATGTAAGAAGTATTCTTTATTGGCCATCCAACTCTCCTCACTGGAGAGCACCTCAACATTCCACAGTAAACTTCACAGTGGGAGGACCCACACGGGTCAGTGAGAAGGGGTGCACGGAACATACCAACTAGGTTCTAACACATCTCCCTTCCTCATATTGAGTTCCCACCATGCATGTCAAGGAGATAAAACTTCACAAAGAGTAGAAGGTTCCCCAGGGGGAAATAACAGAAAACCTGTAGAGAAAAAGGTTATGGCAGCACTTTAACAATATTGTCACAACTCCACCATTGACCATTTTCAAGCTGAACAACATTTTTTAACACTTTGACAATCTTGCTGGGGGCATGGAACTTGCTGTCGTCAGTTCCCAACTTGGTGTTCTTTCTGGCCTGCGCCATGTCCCCCACTTCCCACCTTTGCAACTTCACCCCATGTTTCTTGTCATACCATTGTTTGTATTCAGATTGATGTTGTATGACCTTCTCTCCTGCTTCCTCCCTGTCCACATTCCTGATTTCCCCCCCATTCAACCAACAGGGGTTAAAATTGGTACTTGGCTCCCTCCCGCGTAAAGACACAAAAGGAGAGATCCCAGTAATTCTATTGGGCGAGGTGTGGTAAGCCCACAAACATTCCCTCAAACAATCCTCCACATCCCGACCATTTATGGTGGCCAGCTGGATATTTTCTTTGATAACCCTTTTTGCCCTCTCCACCATGCCATTGGCCTTAGGGCAATAGAGCGCTGTGGTCTCATGTTTGATGCCGGACATTTCCAGAAATTTCTGCATTTCCTCGGAAGTGAATTGTACCCCATTGTCAGTAACTAAGGTGGAAGGGATACCCTCTACACAAAACACCTCCTTTAGGAAATGAATCACTGCTTTGGTGTTGATAGTATGTACAAATTTTTGCTTCACCCAGTGGGAGGTATAATCTATCAGAACCAACATGAATCTCTTTTGCACCCCAAGGTTTTGCATGGGCCCGCTGATGTCTAATGCTAGTTTACTCCATGGCTTGGTTGGAACCTCCACTGGAGACAAAGGCGACTTGTGTACTACTTTTGTCTTGTCGCTTCTGGCACATGCTCCACACTCTTTTACAGTTTCTTCCGTCATGTTGTCCATTTTAGGAAACCAAAAGTTCGTTCTCAATCTTCCTTTCGTAGCACTGCGCCCAAGGTGACCGTCGTGCGCCAGATCTATCACTCTTTTCCATAATCCCTTCGGCGGAATTACCCTGTTGTTGCGGTAAACTTTCCCATTGATGACGCTCAATTCATTGCGTACTTCCCAGAATCCTTCCAGTTCTGCTTCAACATCTCTCTTGTTTGTGGGCCATCCTTTTCTTAGCCGCTCCACTAGAACTTTAAGTTGACTGTCTTCCTTCATATTCTCTTCCCACTCTTTCTCCGTGATGGCAGGAAAATCCATCATCATTATGGGGCTGTCCAAAACTTCCTCAGGTCCTTCCTCCTCCGGTAGTGGTGACCTTGACAGGAAATCGGCAATTACGTTTTCTTTGCCCGGTACATGCTCAATTCTGAAGTTATAATGTTCGAGTCCCAAGATCCACCTGCTAATGCGTGGGGTACAATTCTCTAAACCCTTCACAGAGAACACATACATGAGGGGCTTGTGATCCGTCTGTATCGCAAACCTTAAACCCCATAGAAAGAACTTGAAATGCCGGACCGCCCAAAAACACGCCAGGGCTTCTCTCTCTATTACAGAGTAATTTTTCTCTGGTGGGGTAAGGCTCCTGGACGCATAGGCAATTACTCTTTCTTCCCCTCCATCCTTCTGGATTAGGGTGGCCCCCAAACCGTAGTTTGATGCATCCGTTGCCAGGACGGTCTTCTTGGTTGAATCAAACGTTCCTAGTGCAGGTGAGTTGATCAGATCTTTTTTTAGAATGTTAGCAACAGCTTCCAGCTCCTCACTCCACACAAATTCCTTGTCCTTTTTTAACAACTCTCTCATGGGCTCACACTTGGTTGCAAAATTTCCCACATACTTTGACATGTACTCCATGAGTCCCAAAAAGGATTTGAGTTCTTCTTTGTTGCGCGGACTAGGTGCTTCCTTCACTGCGCGGATCAAACTCCCTTTTGGTCTGAATCCCTGTTCTGTGATGGAATGGCCCAAGTACTCGACTTGCTTCACCTTGATTCTGCACTTTTCCTTTTTTACCGTTAGGCCTGCATCCATGAGTCTTCCAAAAACTTTCCTGAGTACCTTGTCGTGAACTTCTGAGTCTTTTCCGTACACCAAAATGTCATCTTGGAAGCACATGGTGCATTCCACTCCCTCAAGGATCTTCTGCATGACTCTCTGAAAAATGGCCGCCGCAGACGCAAGGCCAAACGGCATTCTATTGAACATAAAGGCTCCAAAGGGCGTAATAAACGCAGTGAGGGGCCTTGAGTCTGGGTGCAATTCGATCTGGTGGTACGCCATGGATAGATCTATTACGCTAAAAAAATTTGCGGGACCCATCGTGCTCAGCATCTCGTTTATGACTGGCAAAGGGTGTCTCTCCACCCAGATGCAGTCGTTTAAACTGCGCAAATCCACACAGAGGCGGATGCCATCACCACTGGACTTGGCCGCGAGAACAATTGGGGCCACCCACTCAGAGCATTCGACCGGTTGTATGATGTCCAAATCACACAACATGCGCAGTTCATTTTTTAAAGGTTCCTTCAGTTTGAGTGGCACTGTGCGCAGCCCGTGCACTATTGGTTTGGCATTTTGTTTTAGCTTGATCCTATGTTGGAAATTGTGCAAGCATCCAAGTTCTTCTTTGAACAGCTGATTGAATTCCTCATAGATTTCATTACATCCCAGGAACTTCTCCGTAAGCAACACCTGTTCTGGACTATTGGGATCCAGTATAATCCCCAACTCCTTTTGATGGACCCATCCCAAAAGATTTGAACCAGACTTGACCACATAAATAGTACCATATGTTTTCCTATCTTTGAATTGTAACTGCACCACCTTCATCCCCATTAAAGGTATACTGCCCCTATTGTAACCTGCAGGAGAGATATCAGGATTCTTTAGATCGCTAATCTTATTTTCCCCCATGGACTCATAGTCATCTTTATTTATCAAGGTGAATGGAGAACAAGAATCAGCAAACATTTCTATGCGCTCATCGTCAATTAATACTTCACACTTTGGATATATGGAATTTACAATGTCATCAACATCTTTATTCTGTAAAATAAGTTTTTCCATTTTTTGTTCAATGCATTTCACTTCTCTATTGACACCTCTTTCAGTTCCTCTTTCATTCTCTCTAGGATGTAATTCGCCATCGCGGCACACCCTGGCAAAATGCCCCCTTCTATTACATTTCTTGCAGGTGACATATCTGGCTGGGCATTGGAAAAAGGTGGCAAAATGGTTGTTACTGCCACAACGGTAACACTTCGGACCTTTCTCTCTGTTCTCAACTTTGTTACTAGCATTTTCCCTAAATTTCATCTTGTATACCTCTACTCTCTCTTCTGCATCATTTATAGAGGCTACTAACTCTCCCTCGGGTTTCATTTCTTTTACACATCTTGCGGTATGTTCCACTGACTTCGCTATCTCAACAGCTTCTTTTAGCCCTGGATTCTTGGCTAACAGTTTCTCCTGAATACGTGGATTATTAGTACACCTTACCAACTGGTCTCGTATTAAAGAATCAGTGAGGTCCCCAAATTCGCAAAGCTGAGTCAAACCCCACAGTACTGCAATATAATTTTGTACAGACTCCTGTTTCCCCTGACATCTCTTAAAGAACTTATGGCGCTCCAGGACCACATTTATTCTGTCCCCAAAATGCTTCTCTAACTTTTCCATGGTCTGCACAAACACATCCACCTCCCCCACAGCATTCTCATCACGCTCTGGTACAGGTAAATTCTCATATACTTTACGCCCTTGCACACCCAAATTGTGTAACAAAATGTGCTGTTTCCTTATGGAATTAAACCTCTGTCCCCCAATCGCTATTAGATAGGACTCAAAAAGCTTGACCCATTCCTTTCAAGTTATTTCAGGTTCCCCAATGTCATTTAAGAAGGGCGGGGGTTGGTTCATGCTTGCTGCTGCCATGGTAGATTGCGATGGAGGGAAAAACGCACCTAGGAAATAGAATTACCCCAGAATGCACAAAACTTGACACAAGCACACTTCACCTTCCTCCAAATTCACTGTTCCTCATAGAATATAGCTACACAATAATAAATAACCGCTGCGGTTTTAGGGCAAGGTAGTATGTTTGGTGAATACACCAACTGATATAGCACAAGAACAGAGTCCCCTTTGTTGTAAAAGGCACCCAAACAGTCAAACAATGAGCATAGTAGTGTGGAGTACCAACAGTCAGACGCCTCACACACAGTGCGCCGCTCTTACTACTGTTCTTTTCCTTAGATGTCCCCTTTCACCGCCGGTTATGTGAAGATCCTTGACGAAAAATTTCCTTGTGACCAAATGCTTCGCTGAAATTATAAAGACGAAACTGGATCTGGTAGCAGACACTGGTTTCCGGCCCTTTGCTCCTGTAGCACCGGCACTGTTCTCCCCGGCGGAACCAGGCACACGGACAACCCCTCGGAACACTACTGAGGAAAACACGCATGCGCCGGTAGGAGACTCTGCCAGGCCACCGGATGAAATCTGCCTCAGGAACGCTGACAGGGAGGCGGGCTAAACTACTGAGGCACCGCCGTGCACAGACACTGCTCTTCAAGCACGATCCCTCACACACGATACGGAATCGGCCACAGGGAAACCGACGGAAAATGCCGGCACGAGCATGCGAGGCGCTGCTCAGTCAACCACCGCTATCTGGCACAGTTCCTCTCAGAGTGAACACGGACTGAAGATGGGAGTCTGGAGAGCAACCTGTCAAGAACGGATTACTTCAGCGTGACCCCTGCGACAGCGCCGTACCAGTCACCACAGATAGGCTACCGATGACACTCTGCCTACAGTAAGGTACGTGAAATTTCCGATGACCCGCTAAGATGCAAACTGGAGTAGCAAGGCCTCTAGAAAGGCACACAATCCGCTCTTAGTCCCTCCTTCGCTTAAACTGCACCAACCTGCTCTTTAGTCTCTTTTATCCCTTCAGGACTTTCACGTGAAGGTCAGCTACTTAGTCAGGTCCAAACGATCCTTATACTTGCTCATCCTTGAACGCCAGACTCGAAATGGTCCTTAACCAGATCCTATAAATCTTCCTTATGTGTAGAGAGAGCACGCAAAGGGGAGATGACCATAAACTGCCCCCTGCGCAGTCCGTCGCCAGTGTTGGAAGTAAGAACTTACTGAAGAACCAGGACACAAATGTAAGAAGTATTCTTTATTGGCCATCCAACTCTCCTCACTGGAGAGCACCTCAACATTCCACAGTAAACTTCACAGTGGGACGACCCACACGGGTCAGTGAGAAGGGGTGCACGGAACATATCAACTAGGTTCTAACACAAACCAGCACAGACAGGGTTAAAAATGTGATATGAGTGAAAGGGTGTGGACAGCAGAGCCTGAAACCCCACCCCTGGACGTGTACTTAGCTAAAAACGCCCTGGAGAAAGAAGCTGCACCCCTTTGGTAACGCTGCGGAGCCGGTAGATTAGTAAATGAGATGAAGACGTCTTGGGCTAAAGCGCGGCTAAAACGGACGAGAGATGCCCCTGCAAGGAAACTGAGGAAGCTTCTGCTCATTGAGGAATACATGGCCGAGTCCTAAAATGGCTCCCATGAGCACGGAGCGCGCATGAGGGAGAGTAAAGAGGAAGCGGAGAGTGCTCCACATTAAGATAGCTAATATTGATGCATTTAGACAAGATGGAAAATGCAGATTTTCCACAGTTTTAATGGGAAGAAAATCATGATTTTATTAAAGGCACGGAGGCTATTATTATGCACAATCCTTTATTGCTCCTCAAACACAGCAGCAACATCAAACTTAGAATAGAACACATTAGAACTCTAGAACACTGAACATGCATATAACACCAGAACAGTCAGCCATCTTCCTCTTTTAACTGCGGCAAATAAAACACAGTCAGCCATCTTTCTCTTTTAACTGCTGCAAATAAAACAAAGTCCCATTAAATGAACCAATAAATTCACTCCATTAGTGGAAACCTCTACGAAATAGTCCTTCATATGCATCTTCTTAACTTTGACCTAAACATAAGAACAAGAAACTGAAAAAAATAACAAGAAACTGAAAAAAATAGTAAGTTAAATGGGTTTTAGGCTCTGCGCCTTTAATAAAATCATGATTTTCTTCCCATTAAAACTGTGGAAAATTTGCATTTTATGGCAAGGCCCGGAGGCCAATATTGCATGTTCAAAGTTCCTCTAAAATTCTCTGTAACACATTTTCCACAGGTTTAAATAGAATTATTTTAAAAGTTGAATCATTCGACCAATGAGCCGCCTTCATAATGCCACTCAGACTGGAACCTCTCATAGATGCTTTAGTAGCCATAGCACCCATTACAGAATATGCCCCAAAAACACTCATCACCTCCTTAACCCATCTTGCTAAGGTCGGAGCTGAAACTGCCCTAAATGGCTTACTGAAAGAAATAAACAATTGTGAACAACTACACTCCCTCAAACCAACCATTCTCTTCTCATACTCTCTCAAACAGCGTACCACGCACAAATTATGTCCCTCCATATTAGGATACAAATTGTCCTAGACATAGTCTTTGTCCTTTCCTGCAAAACACACCCCTTGAGGTTGGTAACTCCTAGAAGTCCCTTCCAAAGCTCTAATATCCGAAACTCTCCAAAAAGAGACCACACACAAGAGTACTGCTAATTTCCAAGACAATAACTTAAGATCCAAACCAGGATTTTGGACCCCAAACATAACAACTGAAACATCCCACAGAACAGCATACTTAGCCCTAGGCAGCAACTCCAAATGAACACTCCCAACCAACCTTCTAACCAAAGCATGTTGACCAACTGGCACACCTTCAACCAAAACTTGTCCGGCTGAAATAGCAGACTTACTCAAATTCATTGTATTGTAAGCCAAACCACCTTTATACAAACTTGATAAATAATTCACGATCTCCACTGTACATGCTGATATGGGATCAAAACCCCTCTCAATACACCAACCATACAATTTCCTCCAAGCAGACCTATAGACCCTTGTTGTACCTGTTGCTCCCAAACTTGCGATGAGTTCTGAAGCCTCCTTGATAATCCACACATGCGCCAAACTCTCCTGAAATCAGCCATGCCAGAAGCCTCATTTGGTCCGTCGTCACTAGCTTGTGTACGTTCCCCTGAGCATCCAACAGAACCTCCGGAAAACTTGGTAACAAAACAGGATCCTCCTTCAACAAACTCATCACATCTGGTAACTACACCTGGACTTGCCAAAATGGCGTTACCAAAACCAACTCTGCTCTCTCCTTCCTCACCTTTTCCAACACTCTCTGAATCATAGAGAATGGAGGAAAAGCATAAAGCCTCCCTACTCTCCACTTCTGCAGGAAAGCATCTATTCCCTTTACCTCCGGATCCGGACTCCAACTGTAAAAATCCACCAATTGTGCATTCAGTCTGTCCGCAAATAAATCCACTTGCAGTGGACCCCACTTCTGAAGTAACCTCATGAAAACTCCCCTGCTCAACCTCCAACTGGTCACTTCCTTGAGATACCTTAAATTCCAATCCGCCTCCGTGTTGCTCAATCCCGGAATATACTGTGCCTGCACCATAATCTCCTTGTCCCGACAAAACTTCCAAAACTTCTTCGCCAAGTCTGCTAAGCCCCTTGACCGAGGACCCCCCAACTTGTTTACATAACGCACTGCCGATACGTTGTCCATCTTCAATAGAACACAACATTTTACCTGATCCTTTAGGAAACTCTTGACCGCAAAAGAACCCGCTAAGAGTTTCAGACAATTTATGTGTAACTCTCTCTCCTCCTTGGACCACTGACCGTCTGTCGACAATGTCCCACATTTCGCTCCCCAACCATACAGACGTGCATCTGACTTCATCTCCACCTCTGGAATCTCCCTAAAAATTGCTCTTCCGTTCCAAGCTTCCAGACTCATCAACCACCAATCCAACTCTTCCTGAGTTTCCCAAATCATTCTCACTTTCTGTGAATACTTCGCACCCCGCCTCAAATGAAACACCTTTAATCTTTGCAATGCCCTGTAATGAAGGAGAGCTGGAAAAATCACTTGAATGGACGCTGAAAGCAGAACCAGCAATCTTGCCAATTGAGGCAATGTGATCCATTCCTCACACTTCCCTCTCTTCACCTCCCTCTAATTCTTCTTCACTTTCTCCATTGGCAACTTCAACACACATTCCAATGTCTGAATCTGAAAACATAAAATTTTCAACACCTGAGCTGGCTCTACACATGATTTCTCTCTGTTCACAACAAAACCTAGATCCTCCAGTATTCTCATCGCAAACTTTATCTGCTCTTTTGCCAGACTTTTTTCCTCTGCCATAATAAGAATGTCGTCCAGGTACACAATCAATCGATTTCCCCTGGACCTCAACCATGCTACAACTGGCCTCATTACTTTCGTAAGGCACTATGGTGCTGACGTCAAACCGAACGGGAGCTGTTTGAACCTACAACGAACTCCTTTCCACCTGAATTGAAGGAATTGCCTGTGCTCCACACACACCGGAACAGTCAGATATGCATCCTTCAAATCCAAACAGGTCAGCCAATCCCCTTTCTGAAACAAATCCCTCAACACATGGATACCCTCCAGTGGTGAAGTGAAGTGGTTGTAACACACCCAGTCATTCAACTCTCTGAGATTTATAACCAGCCTCATACCCTTGTCCTTCTCTACCAAAAATATATTGCTTACAAAACAACCTGGGACCTCCTTTACAATCTCTATTGCCCCTTTCTCTGCCAATGCTTCTACCTCCTTTGTAATCAAAACCTCCAGGTAATTTGCAAAATTTAACACAGTGGGACACCTTTCCTGAACTGGAATCTCCCAAAAATCTATATGATAACCTTCCACCGTTATTTCCTTCCATCTTGAAACAAACTGGGCTAGCCTGCGGACAAATTTTCATGGATAGAAATAGGGTCTATGTAACATCTTACCTGATGATCCTCTTTTCTCAGAACACATCCCACATGACCTTGACCTTTGCCTCTGAGGGTAGAAACTACCCTGATCCGATCTTGAGTATCCATAACCGTGTCCTGCTCCGTTGGGTCTAAATCCTCTACCGAAAGAACCTGTCATGATCACTTGACCACCCCCTGGGAATCAACACTGCATTCTCCTGGCCATACCAAAAACCTTTCAAATGTCTTTTCGTGCCTTCTGCAAAGAATTTAAGGTTCCTACGTACCTCGACATATCCTTAACAAACTGCTCTCCGAACTCCTTATTGGCCAAATCCGCCAATTTCGGATCTATCTTTAATAAGACACTCCTACACCTCTCTCTAATTACAAGGACTCATTTGAATTACCCAGTAGATAAATTGCCCTTTGTACCCACTGGTGTAACTCCTGCACATCCACTCCGGTATTATTAGAATGTGCCTCCTCACAAAGATCAAAAAACTTAGTGAGGGCTTCCACTACATCAAGCAATCTATATTGACAACCTTTCAATTCCATTCACAGAAAAGTAAAGGCAGTGCCACCAATGAGTCCCCGTAAGTCACCCATTTCCCTTTTTCCTGCTTCCTATATTCCGCCAATGGACCACCAATGAGTCCCCATAAGGCACCCATTTCCCCTTTTCCTGCTTCGTTTATTCCTCCAATGGACCACCCTTGACCGCCTTTGGGTGTCTGGCAGGCAACCGTCCTGTTTCGCCAGTTCCTCCTTCTTCTCCAGCTTGTCTCCTACTCTTCACTGGGTTTAATTGTATTCTCTACTTGTACACTTTCCTTAGGTATAGCGTATCAATTACCCTTCCATCCCCACCCAGCTCTGTCTTTCTCACACCCTCTCTCTTTCTCTCTCCCTCATTTCCCTCCATACTCACCTAACTCTTTCTCTCTCCCGTCTTCTGCCCTCTTTTGTTCTTGTTACATCCTACTCGTCTTTACTCTCTTGGCCCACTAATTTAGGCTACTTATGAGCAGTGCGAACATGTGTAAAACCCATTTTATTCTCTCTACTCTCTCCTACTTATCTCTCTTGCGTTTCGGCTCTCTTGGTATGTTTCACAAGCTTTTATCACGTGGAAGTGTGGTCCAAGTATTACTTACGTCTGGAAGAAATCTTAATTTACACTTGCTTATTGTATGCTTTATTCACAGGTATATTTAATATATGTGTATGTGTAGGATTGATACTTGAACATAGGTCATGCTCCTTATGAATGAAGGGGCAGATCTCCCGACCCCTTGCAACACTTTTACGCCACCGTTGCGTGCAGCGGCGTCATAAACAATGCGCCACGTTGCAACACATTTACAACGTGGCACATCTAGGGAGATGCGTCACATTGTAAAGCCCAGCGTCACATTATACCTGCATCAGGTATAATATATGCAGGGTGGGCGTTCTTATGCAAGAATGCCTTGTGAAAGTGATGCAGCGTCACTTCTATGACGCCACTGCATTAAAACCTTACACTTGCTTGAGGCAGGCGTAAGGAGTGACTCATTATAATAGGAATAGGCATTCCTGAGCATTGCTGGAGTTGTCTAGCTTGCGAAATGACTCCATCAATGCGTTGCCTTTACGCCAACAGATGTCACACATCTGTCAATCCTTGCGCCACAGTGCGCCGCATCGTAAATGCAATGCATCCATGGTAGTGCAAGGGTTTTTTTGCGTTACGCAAATGAACTGACGCATCTCTGCAAATATGCAGAGATGTGTCAGTTCTTATAAATCTGCCCCGAAGTCTGCACATATAGGGGTAGATTTACAAGAAAGTGACTAAGTGCGTGCTGCATGCCATTTGGCTGTGCCGCACTGAGTCACTTTCAAGGCATCTGGATGTGACAAATTTGCAACAATATGTTGCATCTCTGTGCTTCCCCCTTCACTAGCGCACAAACTGCTGCCATGCAGGCACCTTTGCACCATGGTGCAAGAATGCCTGCGTCCTGCGGAGATTGCTTTTGTTCACGAAGGGTTCCCTCCCTGCACAAAAACAATCTGAAATGCCTTTTTTCAACTTCTATGTGTGCTGCATTAGCACACATAGAAGTTGAAAATGTAATTGTTTCAATGATTGGACACCTTCCTGTACATCAACAATCATTAGAGGTGATTTCCTCTTTCTATGTGTGCTGCAGAATGCAGCACGCATAGAAGGAGGAAAAGAAAACAAGGAGAAATTAATACATTTCTCCTAATTGTACCTCCCTACGCTTCCCCTGGGGAGGCGTAGCATTCACGCGCATTTCCAGATTTGCGATTCCTCGTAAATCTGGAAATGTGTCCGTTTCCCTGGGTGTTGCGTGGGAACACCCACAGCAACACCCATGGAACACCCTTTTCACACAAAGTGGTGCATGCAAAGGGGCCATATTTACAAGGACAGGGAAAGTCACGCAGGATGGCTTTTCCTGTCCTTGTAAATATGGAGCAGTAAAATTTGCCGGTACGTCACGAAAAGTAACGCACCGGTGGTGCAGGGGGCTTGTAAATCTGCCCCATAGTATTCTACTGCAGTGAAGTTAGTGGGTGTTACCAGAGAATATCAGAGGAGAGGAGAGGAGAGGAGAGGGAAATGTACCTGAATGGACCAGACATAAATAATGCAGACCATGTGAATAAGGCTACCAAACACCCCAACTTCAGGACTCTTTGTGTAATTTACTTTTGTGCCAGAAGAAATTCTTTTGTTGAAAAATACACATTTCTGCCGCTTGAGTGCCTGTGTAAGTGCAGAGTGAGAAGGGCACCTGTTTAATCAACTATTCCTCAACTAAGATTGTTCAGCACATTCAAAAAGTGCATACCATTTCTTTAAGCTCAATTTGGCACTTTAGATTTTACCTTATCATTTGATGCATGGTCAAAACACAGTGGAAAACATTATAAAGTACAGTTTGGTGGATGGATCTGGTTATTGCGTGTTTTTGAGCAATGAGAAAAACTACGGCCCTCCTTATGAGTGTCACTAGGATATGAAATTAGTGCATGCAATAATTATCCCATATTCCGAGTTTTTGGGGAATGACATTGGGATTTTGGTGCTTAATGCACCAAAAATCTGCTCAACCGATAAATACTAGGTCTTTTCTCCTTGTTCAATTCCTGTAGCTTTGACCTGCCAAAATGTAATTAATAACAAGGTTTAAAAATAAAAAAATCCTGAGCGACATACACAAATGTACCGTAGCTGAATTCAGAATTTTCCCTGTGTGGCCCAAATACAAGTACCTGGTATTCTGGTTTTCAGATTTTTGTCACCAGCTTCATACAAATCTAGCAAGTGTGCGAAGGCCTAGGGCGGCATTGACTTAAAAATGGTCCTGCACCTAGAGGGAGGCACCAAGTGAATCCTCTGTAGTAAAACGAGGACTACTGTCCCTGTTTGACACATATCGTTCGGTGGTAGCAGCGTACCGTATTTTATTGTTATTATAGTCTGACAAGGCCTTTTTAGGTCTTGCCTAGCGACGCAGCACGTGTGCTGCTCGCTTGCGAGACTATTGTCGTTGGTTTTGCTTTGGAAGGGGGGTGGAAGCTCCACCCATGCTTTTTATTGGCGCGAGTGAAAAATTAATTCCTTTTAATTGCAAGGGAGGCATGTTTGTCCCCTCCCTGTCTCCTGTTTGCCATGTCTGCCCGGACAGGGGATGTGCACGCACACAGCGTCTCTTTTGCTCACGGCGGACTCGACAGGGCTTTGTTAATTGGGTGCTATATGTATCGTTTCACTTTTGTATTTCGCTGCATCTCGCCAGTGGCATTGTTTTTAAATATGTCACACACTACTTCCTTTATTGTGTTGAGGTAAGTTCTGAATCTTAGCTACAAAAGCAACATGTTGTAACATATTTATGTCCGTCACACCTTTTGTAAAATTGTTCTGCGTTCGCTGGCTTTCTTTGGACATTTAGCGGAGCTTCATTCTTTTTTAAGTGCCTTTTCTAACCTTCTTGCAGCTTCTGCTTGCCTACATTGCAGCGTTTGATTGTGAGTTTGTAGCTCGTACTCGCTGCTTTTGCTTGCCCACATCGCAGCGTAAATCAAAAGCCACACGCTGCAACCTATTTGTCTGTGAAACCTTTAGTTACATTGAAGGCGCGGGGATATTAACTAATTTGCCCACAATCACAGGAGGATGAGCCAACTACGTGACTCTAACATGGTTCCCTAGCTTCTTGCTCGGCAGCTCTGGTCATTTCGCAACATCGTTTTGCTTTAGGAAGATTGCCTACTGCCATATTGTGTGCCTATGCTCCCATCTACAGTACGTCATACATAATTTAAAAGCAGAAGCCACATTCTTTGACATCCTGTGACTGCAGTGCTCTCCCTGCATGTGCATGGAAGCCTATTTTGTCTTTGCAGACCGGAAAGAAAGGTTCTTCCAATGTCAGCACCTGAAATTCACTGAGTCTGCTCAAGGAATTAACTTACATTAAAGGTGGGCCCAATCACGAGTCGAGCTTTGGTGCAGCTCCACTGCCTCCACTCTCTCTCGCATGTCCATATGCCACTCTACACGTTTCCTCGTTACAGCAGAAGAGAGGCTGGTGAGCACAGTGGATATTTGCATTTTGATTGCCCCCATTATCAAAACATAGGAAGCACTGACCTAAACCCTCTCGATTCTCCTACACCCAGGGGGCTGGAACGCCGGGAGGCTTTTTACATTTTGATTATCGGGGTAGTCAAAATACACAAAGCCAACGGCGCTGGTCAGCTCCTGCATCGTGGGCCTTTTGCAAAACTGGGATGGCCTTGCATTCCACAGCTGGAAGGAGAGAAGTCCAAAAAACAAGAGGAAATTGGAGGATACAACTAGTACAAAACGTAGGTGAAAAAAGCACACTATAATAAACACACAACAGAGTAAACAAGCATTTGCAATGCAATAGGTCTCACATTTACACGAGTTTGAGCTATTGACATTGTAAATAACAATGCCTTTTTTTGTTTGTTTTAGTTTTTAAAACATAATTAAAAGGCTTTGTCATTTACAATGCCAATAGCTTAAACTTGCGTAAAAGCGAGACCTATTGCATTGCAAATGCTTGTTTTACTTTGTGAATGGGCACGTACTGGCCCATTTACCTAAAGATCCTGTTGCAATTATCCTGCTCATACACAGAACTGTGTACCAGAAACTCACCTCAGTACATAGAAAAACCCCAACGAGCGAGCATCAGTGTCACATTAGCTCTTCGTAACCAATGATTAGACAACCTAGAACATGCGACTTAGTGCGAACTCAGGAATGGGGGGAAGTGAGAACACTCTTTTGTTATACTCTCATACCAGTCCACAACAGGAGTAAATAAGAGACACAGTAAGGTTAAAATATGTAATTTAACGATGTGATCTCATGTGCAGTATCTTAGCCAACATAAGCAGACATATGATTAAAAATAATATGGTCAGCATGGTTACAATTCCATAAAATACAAAAGGAGAAATCATATTACAATGATGGTGAAAACAGGTCCTATAGCTCCTATTTTTAACACCCTCCCTATATAGGAACTATGTATTATAAACTATAGAAGGTCTCTTAGGATTGTGTGGGGGACCCATTACCTTTCCGCTCAGTAAGAGTTAATTACATCTGGATCAGCATAGGCTCTCTGCATCCCTGGAAACGGAAATCTTCAAGTGTGTGAAATCATGGCAAGTGTGTGATAATGAGGACGCCAGAATCTTAATTGTCTCACAGCTGCCAAAATGTTGTATCTAGAAAGCGATAACCGAACATGTCGAAAAACAGCTAACATGTTTTGATAACCTTGACAGCTGCAGAACTTACTGTGCAGACTAATGGCACGATGTAAGTCTAGAGATGTCTTCTCATGTGTAGACCTTCGTGAATGCTAACTTACAAAAACAGCTATGCAGTGTTGCGTGCAAAAGCAGCAAAAGGTAAAATGGTGTTTAAACTTCCAATAAGCCATGCTAACATAACATGCGCGCAAAGCAGGCCTCAGGCCATACTACACCCTCCCTTGATCGGGTAACGCACAATAAAGGGGGCAAGATTCATAGAACGTAGAGTTCAAGTTCGAATGAGACAGAACCAAGTTCAGGAATTTTGCCAAACTTGATAATTGGGAGTACAAATCCAAATTAAAAAAGAAACAAAGTTAGTGAGAACAATCATGGGTAGCCTTGGTGCAAACAAATCTTTAAAAAGGAAGGAAAACAATAAGACATTATAGAAAAAGAATTTTCACCAGTCCAATACGTGTCTATGAAGCAAAAAAGTCACACTTCAATCCAACAGCGTATATGCACCGTACGTTGCAACCGCCTCCAATAGGAAGTCATTGTCATCATCCATGAACATTTCAGCCATCCAATTAAGTAACGGACAGGAACATACGTGTTTTTCAATTGCCGGATCCTCTAGCACCATCAGTGGACAACGTAGGCTTACTTCAAGATAACTGCGCGCCAGAAAGTCATTGGCCACAGTCCAAATGTTCCAATTGCCTAGAACCCCATGAGCCGCTGCGCAGGCCATAATCCCGAAACTAGAACAATCTATTTCATGAGCAACTAAGGGACTCATTAGTAGATTAAAATCCAGGTCAGGAGACACCGTGTTGCAGAGACACAAATCCAGGGCCCATTCAAATCCACAATCCAAGCAATGGAAAACAGGCTGCACGCAAGTGAAAAAAGAGAACCCGAAAGATAAACCATACGCGACACTCAGACTCGCTAGAGGCAGCGATCCATAGTATTCTAGCATCCGGTTATGAAGCTGGAGCAGCCGGGGGAGATTGTCGTGGGGCACAAACTGTGCATCCATTCTGAAGTAAACAAATTAACAGCAGTATGCCCGCTCCCAAAGTGAGAATTAACAGGAAACTGCTGAAGACACTTGAAAAGATCGAATGAAAAAATGCAGGGATCACACCAAATATAGTTTGAAATGAGGTCACAAGGCCAGAACATACTACTTTAACAAAGTGTGCCAGGCCCGTGGTCGACGCGGCATTAAAGATTGTGTGAATCAAAGCACCGAAATGCAGGGGCAGGTATGTGTTTAATAAGGCATTCACATCAGTACAAGTATTTGCAACGTGAAGGACGAATGTCTCACACGCAGATGTAAGGGGGACTTCCTTCTGGGACAAGAGAGCTCTTATTCGACTCACCTTGTTGAACTCTGCTTTCAAGGTCGAAATAGAAGGCCAGATGGAAGCATCGAGCCTCCCAAGGGGAGGAGGAAACAAGACATTCTTACAGCAAACTACACGCTGGGAAACTGTAACGATATAAGGAATACCGGCAAGCATACCACAGCAATCTTCATTATTTAATAACAAATAACTGCTGTTTGCAAGCAATGTGAAAGTTGGTATAATAGCCGGGGTGGGGGTGCCTTTTCAAAACACACGCAAGATTTGGTACATGTACATTGCAAGAACCGTGCAATTGCAGATTTCTACAGACTAATAAATGATCTGGTGTGAATGTGCAATCTTCAACTTTCAAATAAACTTCCTTTCTTTACCTCAAGCACCTATTTGTGAATGGGAGATTCCAAACTTCATGAAGATAAGCACTACTTAAAGGTTCAAATCTACCTATAGCTTAGTGTGTCATGCAGGACTCAAAGTTAAACAGGGGAAAAGGTAGAGTTATCAACCCATGGATGAGCCAAACTGCAGAATTCGACTCTGTCACGGAAAATGGTAACGGTTCCAGTTTTTCAATGTGCAGCAGTGAAAACGTGGCATCTTTCATTGACATAAATTGTTGTTTAACAGTCAAATTAAAAGGCAAACATAAGAAAGTTGTGTTCATGTAATCCCAAGGCACCTTTCCATTTTTCAACGTTTGAAGAAACCAAGCATACTGCATAACAGAGCGTAATTGATTCTGCCCATGGTATAGTACTGCAACGTCTTCTTGCACAATATCAACCACAGATGAAACAATATTGTCCAATGTGTAAATACGGGAAGAAAGGGTGTTAATGCTATTATCGACAATGGCAAGCACTTTTTCTAAATTGGCTTGATCTAGCTCTGAGCCTAGAAGCAGCTACAATATGGGACAGTTTCTAAACTTCATTGTATGCAGCATAAATCTGCCTGCTGCATGACCTTTAACAAAATCATTCAAATCAACTGCATCATTCAGTTTGGATAAATGTAATTTGACCTACACTAAGGTCGAGTGTCTGAGCCAATTCTGACACAATTTGCCCACAGAATAGGTGGTGACTGAATGTTGAGTCTGAAAACGGGGATCTACTCTAACCTCTGTATAGCCAGGGGTCAGACCCAGAAAACAGTGCTGGCAGGAATCTGCACATTTTTGCCAAACAACCATCCTTCGGGATTAATGCTGGAAAGATTAAAAGTGGAATTACTCATCAGGGCTTGTAAATCACTAAGGGAAATACTGGTGTAATTATTCCAGTGGGGGTATTCACCCAAATCAGGAAATGAAGGAGCATTTAATTTTTTAGAATCCAAAGCATGTGGTTTGTGAAATAGTAGCATTCAGAAACAACATATGGTTCGGGATGAGACATGCACGATGCAAAGCCTCAGTGCCTTGCATTTGCCAACTTTTAGAACCCCAAACAGATTTAAGATCAATGGTATCTTTCCACATTTCATGGCCCCCAACAGCCAACTGGTCAATAAAGGACTTTGAATACAATAATTTAGTGTGGGTAAGTCTAAACTTGGAAGAGGACTTCTCATTCAACTGAAAATAAAATGCATTAGGGTTTGATTGATTAAAATCAGTCAAATAAAAATAAAACTTTTTCAAAAGCGTTTTTGAGCTGCCTTCCACTGGTGCGGGACAATGTTCCCACTGTGTGTAGTTAACCATGTTTCTAAATGAATTTGTTTTATGCAGAAAGTGATTGCCAAAATGCTAGTAACAGTACAAATCACCATAGTTTGCAGATTCTAAATATAAATATTCAGCATCAAAGGCAGCATAATATTTCAAATCAGAAAATAAAGCCTCTACGGCCTGGGACATCCCAATCATCAGAGGGAATATTTTGTTTGACCACATCCCCCATAGAAACACGGAGTACATTGGGAACATCAATAACCTCGGTGGGACCATGTATCTGGAACTTTACCGCATCCCATACAATCCCATCTGAAACGGGCCAAGCAGTTATATTCACAAAAGTCTGGTCCCTCTTCAATTTGTGCGAAGAGGAGTGCGGGGCCGAAGTTCCTTCAATTAGTCTAATCGAAGTTCTTTCTTGAACGTAGTGTCCATTAATAAAACGAAAAAAATACACCACAAATCCGATGGACATGAATAAAAATATTGCATAAAGTACCAGCCAAATGTAAGTCCAAAATCGAAACTTTCCAAGTGGCCTTTGATGTTGTAGAGCCAGTGTCAAATGAAAAATGGGATTGATTAGCCACACGGGTCTCCAAATCAGGCATAGACAAGTCAGTTGGGTAAGTATATTTAGTATCATTAAGAGGATCACCAGCAGGTGGATTCAATAAAGGATTCGTAACTGAATGCATCTCAATGACAACATCAGGCCCGATGGCAGGATCGGGACTAAAACAGAGTGTCGCACCATTGTTGGACACGAAACTGGAGGCGTCATACTATGAAGAATCGCCCCCCCCTGTGTAGTTTGACATTGTCAATCGAGTTATACCTGTTCCCCTTCCGCCCAGGAAGAGGAGGCAAAATGACTGTTCTTGTACCCTGCACGCCAAGCACGGCAAATGGAGCTCGATAGGAAGGACCGAATTCTTTCTTGTTGTCGATCTTCTCTCAGACCAGTTCTCCAACTTGAGGTAGCCAGCCGACTACCGGAATCTGCAACGCAGCATCAGATGTGGAGGGCAAGTGTTCCTTTGCAAGACTGTCTCTGGTCTTTTGTAGATTCTGCAAAACATTAGAATGTTCATCTACGTTAAAGGATGCGGCCGCCGCCACTATGTCTAGACCATCAAGGTCCGGGACAAACATTTTGTTGCCAAAGAGCATTTCGTATGGGGTCCGTTCACCCAGAGACCTTCTAGGGAGATTATTTAGTGCACGCTGTACGCTATTGAGGTGGTTAAGCAAATCTCTGCCAGTACCTAATACCTTAGCTGTCAAGGAGTGCTTTAAGTCACGGTTCATCTGCTCCACAACACTATTACCCTCAGTCCGTTATGGAGACGAAAATTTGATCTGGACCCACAATGAAGCCATGGCATCCTTGTACAGCCTTAGAGGCGAATGCTGGACCCCGGTCAGAATAGAAGGTGCCACACGCAAAAATTCCCGCAAAGACACGCAAATCCCTTATGACAGTTCTGGAATCAGCACTCCTTTGAGGCCATAGCCACACAAAGCGCGTGCAAGAGTCAACTGCAACTAAGATGTACTTATACGCAGTATCAGATGAGAAAGGACCGCAGTGATCTAAATAAACACACGCAAGTGGTTTATTAGATATGTACAACTAAGTTTGGGGCGGGCGTGCAGCAGTAGAAAGTTTAATTTGCTGACAAATGCCACATTGAAGGACATAATCATGCGTTTGTTTGTACAAACCCTGCCACCAATATCGTTGCTGGAGAAGAGAAACAGTAGCTGACACGCCGGCATGTGATGAAGCCATCCCAGCGTGGGCTTCTGTAATCAAAGCCTGTCTGCGGTCTTTGTTGGGTATTAACCTGTCACCAACGTCATTAGTTCTCACATAATGAACTTTATCAGGGCTTAAATGATAAGAGTATTTAGAAGGGAAACCTCTAGGGTAATTACCTCCCTTCTCTGTTGCAGCAATAGTTGCCAAAATGTCATCATCAATCTTACTTTTGGAACGTGTAACCGCTGCAACTGCATATGTTGTAACTGCTGTCTTTGCAGCCTCGTCCGCGAGACAGTTGCCAACAGCGTGAACTCCAACACGCTGGTGACCCAGAGTATGAATTACAAAGACAAGTGGCAGCCTCTCTTTAAGCTCTGCCACTCGAACCCAGATAATTTTATGTTTTATTGTGTGCCCCTTGGAGTCACAATAATCATTTTGAGTCCAAAAGGGTAGATTGTCATTGTATGATTGAACACAGTAGTAAGAGTCACTTACAATAAGAGTAGTCACACTGGGTCCGTGTACTCCAGTGCAAGCATCAGAGCACGGAGCTGTGCTAATTGTGCGGTACAGTCCCCTAATGTCTGTGTATGCACGACATCGGACTTGAATTCACCATCCACCATAGTACCAACCACAATTGCACAGGCCGAAGAATATGCGTGCTTTGAACCCGTAGCCGCTTGCGCTCTTCCGTCAGTGTAAATGATACAACAGAAATCCTCAAGTGGGCGCATAGTCAGAGGAGCAGGATGAACAAATTCATACTGCAAGAACTCTTGAGTCTGCAGTGAGGAATCAAAAATGAACGTCACATCTGGAGATGTCAAGGACGTGGCCCATTGTATCCACCGAGGGTGCAAAGCTTTGGAATTTGGTACACTGGCTTTCGTTACTGCCTCTAAGGCAGGATACGGAGTAACAACCAAAATGCGCTTTCCCTGTGACAGTGCTCGTTCCTTAAGAATCACCATTTGCATTGCTGTTAAAATGTTTTCCACAGTGGAAAACCGCAACTCAGCCGAAGTGTACAAGTGTGACTTGTAAGCGATAGGGACTGTGTCACCCTCAATAAAAGTGAGGTACGTGAAACCCACCACCCCTGGCACGATTCTGATCACCAGGTTGGTGTGGTTATCACGGGTCAACAAGAATTTAGATTCAAGTAGATCAGCCTGCAAATATTGCAAGATAGCTGAATGTTCAGGCAGCCAGCATGATTTGGAAAAAGAAGGTTGTATCAAAGCATAAAGAGGCTTCATACGCTGGGCATATTCGGGAATGTAGGTACGCCCGAAATTAAAAAAGCCCAGTAAAGATTGTAGTTTCTTCAGTGTTATGGGAGCTCGCAAAAGTGCGAATTTCTCCAAGAAGTGAGGAGCCAATCCTCGACTTTCATTATTGAGTTCGTAGCCCAGGAACAACACTGTGTACTTTGCAATGTGAGATTTTGCAAAGTTAAATTTGAAGCCAAAATCCGCAAAGTTGCAAATGATGCGGTCCACTCGGGACAGATGCGGCCATAATTCGTCGTCTGTGAGATAAATGTCATCCACATAGGAACATGCATCTGTGTCGATAACCTCCAAGAGAGAGACAACGCGAGCGGCAAAGACGCCAGGACTATTCTTATAGCCCATAGTCAAACGGCGAAATTGTCGCTGTTTGCCACCACTGGTAAAAGCTGTCCATTGACTACTAAGTGGGGACAGATTGTGGACAAAAAAAACATTGGATATGTCAAGCGTGGTTTTGAACCGTTTACGCACGAGACTATCAACAAGAGCATAACTGTGAGTATTCTGTACCGCGCACGTACGACAATGTGAGTTTAAGTGGCGGTAATCCAATACCAAACGGTAGAAACCATCTGGCTTGGTCACAGTAAAAAGGGGGTTATTCATCGGAGACACAGAACTTTCAATTACCCCTTGATATTCCAATTGTTCAAGGATCTCCTCAACTGAAGCTTTTGCTGAGGTATTGGGGTTGAGGCTGTGGCATTGACCGCAAAGGAATCTCATGTTGAGGGGTACATTTGTCCCATCCACAGTAAGTACGCAGGCCCGGACTGGCAGTTGCGGGCACCAGGCAATCCCCCGGTGCGCCGCATGGGTGGGGGGCCGGTTTGGGGCCCCTGGAGGCCGTTTTTGTTACAGTGCCGGTTTTGCAGCAAAATCGGCCCTGTAACAAAATCGCCCGAAAACCGGCCCTGGCAACGAGCTCAGCCGCACCCACGGACCCGCCGCACTCCCGGACTAGAGAGGGGGGGCCGGCCGAGCACTTTGCCAGGGCCGGTTTTGGTTCCCAGTCCGGCCCTGTAAGTACGGTACAAAGCAGGCGCAAGCGCCTTAGCCCAATCTTCTGCAAAATGCAGCGCCTGCTCTTTCGGCACTGTGTGCGTGAAACTAGGGAGGATTACCTTTTCCCCTTGGGGAGCAGCTTAGACAAAAGGAGGGGGCCAGTCGACCTTCGCCAACAATATATCATAGGTAGTAGTTAGATTTTCCCAAAATACCCCTTTTATGGTACGTTCTATGTCACCTTCAATTACAAGTACTATTTCATAAAGTCTGTCAGTGGGAGCCACTCCATTGTCAGTTGTTTCAACCTCAACGAAGGTGTCAGTCGCTGTCACCCTCAGGAGTGGACGCAGGGCCTCTCGCGCTATGGTAATCTCAGCCACGCTGTCCAACAGCGTCAGCGCCCATGTCAGATTCCGAAGATGCGTTCTCACAATCTGTGGCATATCTCGCTGTTACTGTAGCAACTATCTTCTTTTGAAACTGGGATCTTTGCCGCGGTGACTCGTCTTGCTTGCCATTTCCGTCAGCCTTGAGAGGCTGCTCACGGCTCTGTTGGGCACCTCGACCTCTGCCGCCGCCTCCTCCACCAGTGGGTAAGGCCGATGTTTCCTGCAAAGAGCGAGGAGAATGTTGTTCAGAAACCTGAAATCTATCAGGTGACTTAATTGTACTGGGGTCGCGCAACTCATATGTACACTCAGTAGAGGCAGGTGTATGTGAAGCAGGATGTGACCCCTGTTTCTGTTGCTGTTTCCCCTGTTTTTTGTGCTTACTCCAATTTTGTTTCTGAAACTTTGGGCGGTCATCTTTATCAGACGACACTTGTTGAGTTTGCTCAAACTATTACGGCCAACGGTCTTATAAGCCTCCCTAATAATCCTCGGTAACTGACGGGGTTTGTCGGCGTTGGGGACATCGCGCAAAGCATTAGACACCTGGAAACTCACCGCATCCCCCTTAACATTTGCAAGAACGAGATCGCGGACCATGTCAAACGCTCCCACGAGTCGCATTCCCAACTCCACAGCCACCTCCGGCCCGTGTTCATCTTGAACACGCTTAATGACGGAGGGTAGGACAGCCATTGACGGGGTGCCGAAGCACCTAGTATAGACTGGCACAAAAATCACACCACAAGTTGTACAGTCATTTACGTCTGCCATTAAGTCTTTCTGCAAACTTATGGTAAGGATCCTGTGTTTTTCCACAGGAGTAGTATTTGGGAATACTGCCTCCAGTTGGTCGAATTTCTCGGCAAGACAAAAAGGCATCTCATCCTTATCCTGGGGACGCTTGCCCATAAACGCATTAATCATGACGGGATTAAGCTTCATCCCGCCCCCTCCAACTGGATGCGCTGCACCACCCGAGGCCCCACCTGGGAGGTTGCGGGTAATGTAATGAACCAGACCCCTTATCACTGACACAGCAAAGGCGTAAAGAGGTCTTAGTTACCGGAGCTGTTAACTGCCCCGCATTAGGATGCGGGGTATAAGCAGCTAAAACAGGCCAAGTAGCGCCTGGGATTGACAGCGGTCCTTGTCTGACCGCCGTTATAACGTGTGGGAGGGCGCTATTAAACCAAACAGCATGCTGCCAAGCAGAAATCGGAACTTCCACTGTCCTATATGGAGCGTACTCTGCAGGCACGGCAGCTGGGGAGTAAGTGTGAAATACACCAGACACAGCATCTGCTGCAGAGTTTAAAGCACTCACCCTGGCTCATCGAGCAATCAAGGGAAAGGGATCCGTCTATCTCTCCTCCTGCCTCCACCCCTATAGTAATGCTAGACACCTCCGATCCAATTCGAAATGCCTATTGACCACCCCCAGATTTAAAAAAGCCCGATCTGTGGGGAAAACTTTTCAGGTATGTGCTTCCTCACAGTGGAACAATCTTCCCATTTCCATCCGAATGATTCAGGATGAGTTACCTTTCCGCAAAGCGTTGAAAACTTTCCTCTTTTGTTAACCACCCTTTGACAAGATCTAGTATGGGAGCAGGAGTGCCGGGACACCCTGTTGGGGTAGCTGCGCGCTATACAAAACACACAAAATAAAAAAAAATACCGCAGGAAACGTGACCCATGAGTAAAATAACTCAAACGGGTGCACTGCTTCAGCCGATACAACAAAAAGAACTGCCTGCTCTTCCAATGAAATTAGGTAGTCCTGCAAGTGATTCGGCACAGCCAAGCGACTGTGTGCCGGGATATCAACTGCAGCTATAATGACACAGTGATAGATAAGTACAATGCAATGTAAAAAGGCACAAATGGGTAGTAATTCAATGGAAAACCGTTTTTAAAATATCAAGCTTGAAAAGACTATAGATAGGTTTTATCCGTCACTACTGTCAACCGGAAACAATTGTGAGGGGTCGTAGACTGATATAAGCACTACTCACATGACTCACAATAAGACCACACTCGTTGGCGGCGCCATTTTGCAAGGATCCTGCTCATACACAAAACTGTGCATAGAGACCTAGGACATCAGTGAATTGTGGTGTACCAGAAACTCACCTCAGTACCTAGAAAAACCCCAACCAGCTAGCATCAGTGTCACATTAGCTCTTCGTCCTATAGCAAAATAACCAATGATTAGACAACCTAGAACATGCAACTTAATACGAACTCAGGAATGGTGGGAAGTGAGAACACTCTTTTGTTATACTCTCATACCAGTCCACAACAGGAGTAAATAAAAGACACGGTAAGGTTAAAATATTTATTTTAACAACGTGATCTCATGTGCAGTATCTTAGCCAACATAAGCCGACATATGATTAAAAATAATGTGGTTACAATTCCATAAAATACAAAAGGAGAAATCATATTACAATGATGGTGAAAACAGGTCCTATAGCACCTAGTTTTAACACCCTCCCTCTAGAGGAACTATGTATTATAAACTATAGAAGGTCTCTTAGGCTTGTGTGGGGGACCCCATTACCTTTCTGCTCAGTAAGAGTAAATTACATCTGGATCAGCATAGCTCTCTGCATCCCTGGAAACGGAAATTTTCCAAGTGTGTGAAATCATGGCAAGTGTGTGATAATAAGGACGCCAGAATCTTACTTGGCTCACAGCTGCCAAAATGTTGTGTCTAGAAAGCGTTACCCGTACATGTCGAAAAACAACGAACATGTTTTGATAACCTTGACGGCTGCAGAACTAAAACTGCAGAATAGTGGCACGATGTAAGTCTAGAGATGTCGAAAACAAACCTTTTCTCATGTGTAGACCTTCGTGAAGGCTAACTTACAAAAACAGCTATGCAGTGTCGTGTGCAAAAGCAGCAAAAGGTAAAATGGCGTTTAAACTTCTGATAAGTTATGCTAACATAACATGCGCGGAAAGCAGGCCTCAGGCCATACTACAATCCTCTGCAACTGTGACTCCAGAATCCTAGCACCGAAATCCTATGTGCCTGGATGTCTGCATGTGTTCTAGTGCAGTATTGTATGCACTGCATGAGTGAATGAGTAAACCAGAGTGACACAGGCCTGTGGGTTCCATTTTGGGGCCCCTGGCCTGGGCATGTACACAAGATGAAGGTGAGGGCGCTTTCCCAGACAGTTGAAGTGGTTTGCTGTTTTGTCCCAGACGCTGAAATTGGGAAAGTAAGAGACAGGATTCTTCCACATAGAATTTTAACCAGGTCCCTTCTGACACAAAGGAATGCTTGATCAGTGTTCCTCAGGCTGCCATTAGAGGACGAACTGCAGCTTTTATGCCAGGGTGTGAAGGGTCCTCTGTCCGTCTCTCTCTCTTACAGATCACTACCACGTGTGGCTGTTGATAGTCAGGTGCAGACTGCTCGCACCTCTTTGTGCTTCTGATGAGAGTGCTCCAAACTGAAGCTGTCCCTGCTGTGGAGAGCATCACTCAAGGCAAAGGCTGAGGCTGGAACGCAGCCTGAGAATGACAAATAAAAAGGGACCCACACAGTTCCCCAGAGGAAGACCGAGAATCCACATACAAATAGGAGCTGCTGAGCCGCTTGTTACAGGGCTAAGTTCTCTTTGGTCACACAAGACTACTGTTTACTGTGATGACTTCTGCACAACCAGGGCTGGTGTGTACCTGACACCCATGTTCCCAAAGGACATCACCTGGCGTCCAGTCTGGACGAAGAACTACCTGTCTTGTCCCAGGAACGCAAGGAGTCTTGCTTGAGCAAAGAGGAGCGAGCGAGCACACCATGGAGGAGGAGCTGACCCTTGGAAGGGGCCTAGAAGCACTGACCATGGAGAAAAGGGTCTATCCACCAGAGACTCCCTGACTGTGACTGGCACAAATCAACGGTGTGTACCAAAGATCCTCAGAGGACCATGGTGCTTCGGAAGCAGGCTTGAGTGGCCTCTCATGTCATCCCACCATTGTTGCCGTGGCACCTGAGCACGTGCGTCCAGCGAGCGGTCAGGACTGAAGTTGGGAACAGCCCGGTGGCAGCAGCTGTGTGCCTGCTGATCCAGCGGCCTATAGGAAATATGTCATAAACTACGCTACCTAACTTCACCACACACATTAAAAATCATTACTTAAAAACATGGACCCATTATTAAAACCTGACATATTTTGACCAACTGAATCATGTGGCCTAATTAAACTTATATACAAATTATATACATTTATATACATCCGCGGTAAATAAGGAAATTACTCAAACAAATCCTAAGTATTTAATTGGCCACCATGGCGATGGCATCTAGCTAATGATAACCTGCACTCCCGAAATGACAAGACCAGCTTGTTTTCAAAAGTAAGATTTTATTAGCTATTTATTTGAATTATAAGTATATGGTTTTATTTATGCATTTTTATTAGAATCATAGTAAGCATATTCAAAAGCATCATATAGATTTTAGTTTATTTGCAAAGAATTATAAGTTTAGCATTTTCTCAAAACCT
The DNA here is from genome assembly GCF_964261635.1 of Lissotriton helveticus. Classification (NCBI taxonomy): domain Eukaryota; kingdom Metazoa; phylum Chordata; class Amphibia; order Caudata; family Salamandridae; genus Lissotriton; species Lissotriton helveticus. Next base: position 1,856,960,613 of record NC_136061.1, on the reverse strand, counting down.
AAGTCCCTAAATTAGCTAAAATAAATGGAAATAAGGTAAAGTCTTTAGAGTATCTTACGTGCTCCAAGCAAAGTCCAACAGCACGACACCCTCATCCAAAGGTTAGAAAGCAGCAGCGTGACCCATACACAGGGCATGGATCTTTATACCTTTCTGCGCTAAGCTAATCTAAGAAAAAAGTAAAACTTTCTGCAAAAGTCGATGTCCCATTGGCTCATGAGTGACAAGTGACATGTCACCCCATAATTTCAAAACATCAGTTCCGTCACTTTCTTAGACTCCATTGTCTCTACTGTACGTGATCCGAGGCTTCCTTTGCTTGCAACAATTTTGCCATAGTTTTTCACTGGTTTCATTTCACTTCCTCGGATGCCAAGTTATCAAATGTTCCTTCTGCCGGTTCCTGACCTTGGCCACGTCCGACCAGAATAATGTCAGAGCCTCATCGCAGTTCAACAAATATTACTTCGATGGAAAACTTTTAGAAAGGACATCTCAGGCTTCGTGCAGAAATTAAATTCATCTTTTTAGTAAACTCGAGTGAACTAGGCCCAAAGCAGTCAACTTAATTTCTCCAATGTATAAACAAACACAAGAAAATTATTAATGAAAGAAATATTATTCATTCTGTTTCCACCCTTTGTTTGCTAATTATTTAACCCACCCATTAGTCTAATGTTACCTAGCACAAAGCAAACAAATAAAGCAGCATTTTATATCTACCAGATCTCGCTCCATCAACTCCCTCATCTGGTGATTAACAAATCACCACACCACACCCAAATTTTAGAAAATTTAAACTAAATAGAAAATGATTCAAATTCACTTGAGTTAGTATTCTAAAAATTTGTTTCTGCAATTATCATATCAAGCCCTATGTAATTCTTGTAATTCTATTTCATTTTCTTATTCCTTTTTAATTTTATAAATTCTCTTCTTTTCTTTCATTTGTTTCTTTCTCTTGTGTAATAAACAACCAATTTGTGATAGAACTATTATAAATATTATCACAATCAAAGGTGTTAAAATCTTGCCAAGAACTGAACCACCAATTTCTTGAAACCAGGTTTTTATAGCTTGAAACCTTTTTGAAAGTCGCTCTGAGAAATCTTCCTCTTCTAATGGAACTATCTCTGAATGCATTTCTGTAATATTCTTAATGTACATATCAATATTTTTACTTTCGTCAGGTATGTAGGTACAACAATGTTGTACATGTAAAATGCCACAAACTCCTCCCTCTTTTGCTAGAAGTATATCTAAAGCAAGGCGATCTTGCATCTCCATAGTTCTAATTGCAATGACTTCAACATTCACTAATTGGAAACCATCTGCTGTATCAGTGGACAATCTATCGACAATTGTGGATAATTTTCTAATTTTCCCTGCATTCAAGGTTATACCTACTATGGGTATCACTGCTTCAAAAATATCTCCTAAAATTTCTGTGAAACTTTCTCTTTTATATCTATTTACATGATTATTAATTTTGAACAGTCCTTCTGTATTTCTGTCAACATGAAATATCTTTGGAAAAACAATTCCAACAAAACAAGTCCCATACCAGTGATCTGGGAGATTATAATACGCCTTGTCACCACAAATAAAATAAATCCCAGGAAAAATTGGATCCTTGCCACCTTTGAATCCCCAACCTCCCATAATCTGATAAGTGTCTTCACAATTACTAGCACCCACAAAATAATTATCAAAAAGTGTATTATCTCTTCTAATACAAAGCTTACCACTAACTGGTTTATCTATGTGAATTGCAACATTATCAAAAGTTTTGCCATTAAGCTTCTCATCTTCTTTTTGCCAGAATCTAGATTTAGTCTGCTTGACTAATTCGTTCCTTTTATAAATTGCTCTCCTCTCCTCAACAAGGTTCAGGAAATTCTTTCCTTCAGTACTTAGTTTACAAGTTAGATTATTCTTATAAGCATACTCATATGTGAGTTCGTTAGTTACTAGGAAAAATTCCCTCATCTGTTTAGCTTTCTTATGTTTATTCAAAACACTCTCAATTTTTAAGTTCGCAAACATTTCATCAAAATTTGAATAATAGTATTCTAAACGTCCAGTCTGATAGAACGAACTAGCTAACACACTACATGTTATACCATATGTAAGAGGAAGCATATTATATGTTACTCCCTCAGAAACAGAAGCAGGTAACTTTACACAAACATAGCAGTCTTTAGCGTCCATTACTTTAACATATTCTCCTAAAAGCCTTGTGAATGTATTGCTTGAAAAATCACTAATAGATTTGTCCTGATGAATTTCAGGTTTGTGATCAATAACTTTGCTTGTTGCACTATGTTTGTTTTGACTAATTGAAGCCTTGCTTGTCATATTGACTTTGTGTACATTTTTGTTGATTTCAAAAGGAATAACAACAGCTAAAACTAACCAGAGCAGAATTAACACGAGCACACACACCAGAGTCATCTTACAGCATCTCTTGAATATAGAACATTTCGAAGTACTCCGTTCCATAACGTAAGGCATTTTTTTTTTCCAAACTTTGGGGGTCATTAGGATCGCGGACGGACTTGCGTCCGTCCGCGACCCCAGAGCAGGAGGGAACCTCCGCATGGCATGCGGAGTTCCCTCCTGTGCAATTAGGATGTGACCGCAAGGGTTGCGGTCACATCCTCTATTTTTAACATTGCGGCGGGTGGAGCTTCAAGCTGCACCCGCCGCAATGTTAAAAATGCACGCATTGCATTTGCATGCAGTAAGAGGCAGGCACCGCGCGGTGCCTGCCGCTTTCTGCATGCAAATGCAGGGGGGTACCATAGGTACCCCCCATGTGCACCCCCCACCCCCCCTTCACCAAGGGGGCCCGCAACGGGCCCCCGCAGTGAAGTTCCGTATGTTTTTCCACGGCGGAAAACCCGCCGCGGAAAGGCATACTTTACAGGCCATCCTAATATGGTGGACGGTGTCTGACAGACACCATCACCATATTAGAGCTTTTCCGCCGCGGTTGTAAGCCAGCCGCAGCGGAAAAGCTGCGGACGGAAACCAGGACCCACCAGCCATCCTAATGTGGCGGTGGGTCTTTGGTCAGTCCGCTGCGGTTTTCCGCATCCTCTGGGCCGGCGGTGCCTTCCGCCGGCCCCGAGGATGCGGAAAAACCGCGATCCTAATCGACCCCTTAGTCTTAGAAGATAAAAAGAAACAAAAATGATTTAAAAATATTAATTTCTAAAATGTACACCCCCCTTTTAAAAGAATTTTTTTTTTTTTAACTTAACCCTAACAATGTATCTTCGACCTTATGTCACAAACAATTTTACAGCTAAACAAGTTTTCTTCGACCTTGTGTCATCTAACACAATTTCTTCGGCCTTTTGCCAAATAATAAAAAGAAAAACCCAATTTAATAAATCAGTACTTCAATCATTGTCACTAATTTCTTCAATTTCATCTTCCTGACTGCTACTATTAATCTCAATAACAGGAGGAATTATCAGATAAGTCCATTCAGGAGACCTATATTTCTGATTTGGCTTCACAACTCTCTTAGTTTTTCTAGACACTACTTCTATTTTCCTCCCTTTTTCAGCTTTCTTTTCAGGCTCGTTTTGACTAGTGATTTCATCCACCTGCTCCTTAGAATTTTTAATTATCCTGACTCTCAATTTTCCACTTCCACTTGACCACAAATCACCTTTTCTCAAGATCTTTCTTTTCGGTTCTGAAACATTTGTTTCTGACTTCCAAGATCTTTTCTTTACTTTTCCATCTTCATCATTCACGTCACTTTCTCCAGAGTCACTGTCAGAAATTTCAATTCTTGACACAGGAACTTTTCTACTCGGCAGTTTCACTCCGTTAGGAACTATACTTTGTCTTCCATCACTGGTACTTGGTAATTCGTTCTCCTCCTCTTCTTCAATTACCTTCAGCTTCCCAGTTCCTGGATTACCGTTCCTTCTTTCAAAGCTTAGTTTCTGCTTTTCGATACTCTCCTGGTCAGAAATTTCTATTATCTCAGTTTCTCTGTCTTCAAGATTTTCAATAGATTTTACTCCATTTACTTTCTTGACTGTTTCTTCTGCTACTTTCTTTTCTAGCAGATCTTCATTCTCAGAATCTATTTCAATGATTTCCAAATCTTTTCTTGTCAACTCTCCATTCACAGGTACAGTTCCCAGATGTCGACCTCCTTGTCGATCTTCAAAATCTGGAACTCTCTCACTTTCTACTTCAGAATCTGAATCTTCAGTTGAATCACTTTCTTCATCAGAATTATTAGGAGTAGGCACTGGAATAGTATGACTGGGATGAATCCACCTTTTCAATCCTTTACATTTTACTGCATTTGTAGTGACTATAATTATCTGCCTAGGCTTCTGCCACCTAGGGACCAAACAATTTCTTCTTCGATGAACTTTTGTCCTGACCCAATCTCCAGGTCTCAGATCATGTGTCTGTACTTTTTCATCTGATTGTGCTTCAGTTCCCACCTGATTAGACACAGAAGTCACTACGTCAGACAGTCTCTTGCAATATTCTAAAATAGCACTGTCATTAATGCTCAACAATTTGCCAACTGGAACAAAAGCTTGCCTCATGACCCTGCCCATTAAAATCTCATGAGGACTCAGACCTGTCTTCTTATCAGGAGTACTCCTTAATGACATTAGAACTAGTGGAAGAGCATCTGTCCACTTTACACCTGTATCTAGACACATTTTCCCAATCCTGTTCTTAATTGTTCCATTAATTTGCTCAACAACTCCAGATGCCTCTGGTCTGTATGCACAGTGTATTTTCTGCTCAATATTTAATGCTTCACAAATTAATTTCATAAGTTTGTTATCAAAATGGCTCCCTCCATCACTTTCAATAGTGACAAGAAAACCGTACCTTGGAATGATTTCTCTAAGCAACAGTTTTGCAACTGTAATTGAATCACAATGTCGAGTAGGAAAAGCTTCTACCCATCTTGAAAATAAACAGACAATCACAAGAACATATTTCAAACAATTGTGTAGGGGCATCTCAATGAAAGCCATTTGCAATCTGGTAAAAGGACCACCCTCTCGACGTATAATTCCTGTACCTACAATTGACTTTCTGTTTGGGTTCATTTGCTGGCAAGTTAAACACCTCTGACAAAAAGACTCAGCAATAGTTCTAAATTTAGTATTAAACCAAATCTCTTTAAAAAGTCTGATCATGGAATCTCTTCCAATATGGCCAGGACCATGATATAATCTGGCCATGTCAGCAATTAAACAATTTGGTAAAACTACTCTGCCATCTTTGTAAGTCCATACTCCATCCTCATCACGTGGTCTACATCCTGCTTTTAACCACGAATCCTTTTCCTCATCATCAGCTTCATTTTGCAAATCCCTGATTTCCTGCCATGTTTCCACTACCGATGTTAGCATTAATGAATTTGAATCACATTCTTTGCTTTTTTCCCGATTGTAAGCACGACAATTTTTGGCACAATACTTTGCAGTTTCGTCTGCATAAGCATTACCTTTGGAGATAAAATCCACACCTTTTGTATGTGCTGCACACTTAACCACAGCAATTTCTTTAGGTAATTGTATTGCGTCAATTAATCTTTTGATAAACACTGCATTTTTAATTGGTGACCCTCCTGAAGTTAAATAGCCTCTCTGAGACCAGAGCTGTCCATAATCATGCACAACTCCATACCCATACTGGCTATCAGTTATTATGGTTACTCTCAAATCCTTTGAAATTTCACAAGCACGAATTAAAGCAATCAATTCAGCCACCTGTGCTGAACGAATTCCTTCAAGACATGATGCTTCTTCAACATCTGCAACTGTGCAAACTGAATAAGCTGCTTTTAAAACACCTCCTTCTGACCTCAAACAAGAACCATCTACAAAGTAGACAAAATCTGATTCAGGCAAAGGAACATCTTTAATGTCCTGCCTAGACTTGGTGCAATATTCCATAACATCCAAGCACTCATGTTCCACATCATTTTCATCAATAATTTCAGAATCAGGTAACAATGTGGTAGGATTCAGATTCACGCATCTTGCAATAGAAACATTATCTGCTCCCAGAATAATTTTTTCATATTTGGTCAACCTACTACTAGTCAAATGTTGAGTTTTACCTCTTGTCAGTAATATTTCAACTGAATGAGGCACAAAAACTTTCACAGGAAATCCCATTATGATTCCTTCACTTTGTTCAAGACTGACACTTGTTGCAGCAACTGCTTTTAAACAGCCTGGTAAAGCTTTAGCAACTGGATCAAGAACTGCAGAGAAATATGCAATGGGCTTCTTTAGATTCCCATGTCTTTGAATTAACACAGACAAAGCACATCCCTCTCTTTCACTGCAATATAGTTCAAAACCTTTCTCATAATTTGGCATGCCTAAAGCTGGAGCTTCACACAAACTTCTTTTTAGATTTTCAAAAGACTCAAACTCAGCTTCATTTAAAACAATTGGGTCTTTTACATCTGATTTTGTCAATCTCTGTAGTGGTTTCTCAATTACTGAAAATCCACTTATCCATTGTCGACAGTAACCAACCATTCCCAGAAACATTCTGACCTGTCTTTGTGTTCTTGGAGGTTGCATTGCTCGAATCATTTTAATTCTCTCAACTGTCACTTGTCTCTTTCCCTTTGCAATTCTGTGACCTAGATATTTTACCTCCTGTTTACAAAATTATAATTTAGCTGGAGACACCTTATGTCCCTCATCTGCTAGATGATTTAACAGTATAATTGTGTCTGTCACACAATTTTCTCTTGTTTTAGCAGCAATCAACAAATCGTCAATATACTGCACCAACGTTGACCTGCCAGGTAAATCTAGATCTTCCACAGATCTTTTTAACAGCTCATTAAAAATAGAAGGACTTTCTGTATACCCTTGAGGAATTCTACACCATGCGAGGGTCCTACTCTGGAATCTGAAAGCAAAAATTTCTTGACTCTCAGGATGTAATGGTACAGTAAAGAACGCATTGCAAAGATCAATAACAGTATACCATTCAGCATCATGTGGAATTTGGTACAAAATGACTGCAGGATTTGGAACCACAGGACAACATGGTACTACAATCTGATTAATCTTTCTCAAATCCTGAACAATCCTATATGTTCCGTTCGATTTTTTAATTCCCATAATAGGTGAATTACAAGGACTGCTCTCAATTTCTTTTAAAACACCTTGCTTAATACATTTTTCAATCACAGGAATAACTCCCTCAATTGTCTCTGCTTTCATTTTATACTGAGGAATATTTGGAAATTCTATTCCCTGCTTTAAAGTAATTTTGACTGGATCGACATGTTTCATCAGACCCATCTCATTTCCAGTCAAATCCCAAATTTCAGCTTTTACTGTTTCTTTGAGCTCTTCTGGTAAGTTATCTTTTTCAAATGTAGGAAACAATTTTGTTTCTTCTGTTTCTACCAACATCATAGTCATTCGATACAAACCATCTTCCTCCATTGTTTGCAGTTCAACTCCCTCAGGAGAACAATATATTCTGCAATTCATTTTGCACAATATATCCCTCCCCAACAAATTCACAGGACTGCTGTTACAAACCACAAATCTGTGTTTGTCTTTGAAATGTCCAATTTAAACTGGTACTGGATCAGTTAGATCCGTTCTGATCTGTTGATTACTTACTCCAACTACTTGGATGGTTTCCCCAGAGAGAGGTAGGTTTTCAATTTCCACTGATCTAACAGTAGAACGGGTAGCACCAGTATCCACTAAGAAAGTGATGTCTACATCATTAACTTTCCTATTTACAAATGGACCAGACTGGTCAACCTCAAGAGTGGCTCCAATAACACACTCTTCCCCCTCTCTCGGGCACCGTCAGAAGTAATCATCAGAATCACTTTCTTGTTGCTCGGTTAACAAAAACTGTCCTGAAGCATTCTGCACAATTTGCCTTTGTGTTCTGATTACCTGATCATCTCCTTGAAATCCCACACTTGGATTATAATTTTGGCTTCCCCCACAATTAGGGAAAGGAGGTTGCGGTATTTGATTTTGCTGATGATTCAATTGGTTTTGCAGCTGTCGCTGAAGACTCAAATCATTTAAATTCTGTTGCAACTGTAGCTGTCGCTGCAGATCAACATCACTCTGCATCTGTGGATTTAACAATGGACTTTTTAAATTTCTAGGTGGTTTCTTACACTCGTCTCTCCAATGTCCAATTTCTCCACAATTGAAACAAGGTAATTTCTGTTTTAATTCTTCAACTTTAGGATTAAATTTTCTGTTAATATTGAATTTAAATTTTCCTTGACCCTGATTTGAATTTTGAGTTTGAATAAAATTAGTATTCTTATTTCCAAGACTAGCAATCTGTTGTTCAGCCACTTTTACTTGAACCCACATCGCTTTCTCCTTGAGCTTTTTCTATTTTACTTCTAACTCATCACTGCAGTATTTAGCTTTTCTTAAAATGTCATCAACTGAAAGTGATTGCCAACCGACAATATTATTTCTGATCATTTCTCCAACCTCTGGTCTGAGACCATAAACAAATCTATAGATAAAATGGCTCATATCCTTTTCATCCAATTTCTCATAGCCACTGTATTGTTTAAAAACTAACAGTAACCTCTCATAAAATGAATGAACTGATTCTTTCGGTTCTTGATTAGTTCTATCTATTTTAACCCAGTCAACCTCTTTTGGTGGAATTTTTTGTTTTAACCATAAAATCACTTTTTCATAAAAATCCATTACTATTGGAGCTGGAGCACCTGTTTCTTTATTTCGTTCAGGTTCCTCTTTTGGCCAACTTATAGAAATTTTACATTCTGTCCAAAGATCTGATGGGACAACAATGTCAAAGACACCATCCAGATCAATCCACAGAACCTTTGAAACATTTATAAACCTGTCTACCTGACGATACCACTCAACAGGCTTTTCTCTTAATCTAGGAAAGTCATTTGTAAACAACAGAATGTCCTGTCTTGACCAAGGGACATGTACATACCCTACACCTGCAATTTCTCTCATTGGAAATTGTTTTGACAATTTTTCTAATTTCTCATCTTCCTTCTTTCTTGTCCATTTCACTCTCCACTTACTTAACTCACCTAATTTTTTGATGTAAACAATTAATTCTTTTATATGCATTATTCTTCCCATTGAATTCAAGTGTTCAATATCCCTTTCTGTAAAATCCAATCTATAATGTTTTCCAAAATTCTTTTGCCTGTTCAAATCAATTTCAAGTTCTGTTGCCAGTTCTTCCAATTGATCGTATTTGTTTTTTGTTTTCCACTGAATACTCTTACAGATGAACAGGAGTTCATCATCACGATAAAATTTTAAACTATCAGGACCAATTGTACCAATAATTAATTCTTCCAAATTAGCTTTTAATTTTGCTACATCAAGTTTGGAATTTTGTTTTCTAGTATCGGAAGATTCAGCATCAGATTCTGCACCCATCGGTGATTTGGAAAAAGAACCTTCATTAAAAGTCAGATCAGGCATTCTTGTTTTTCCCAAATTAACTTCAGATATATCTGAGTAAAGTTTTTCAGCAACCCTTTGAATTTCAGCATTTAGAGGAATTGTTAAACCTGTTTTGTTAATTTCATTTCGTTCAAAAACAGGCTGAACAGGACCAATCGTTACAGGAACTGTCACAGCTTCCATGCTTTTTGTCATTTGCCGAATTAATTCTTCTTTTGATCGGAAATATTCAGAAGAATTTTCAACTTCTTCATTTTTAACTTCTCTCATATAGTTTTTTGGAGCTTCCCTTTCTCTTGGAATTAGCGAAAAATGTTTACCTCCAATACAGACATCAGCATTTGTTCTAATTTCTAATTTTTCTGGAGTTTCAAAAGATTCAGAATTATTTGGATATAGTTTAGAAGATTCACTAATCGGTGGTGCACTCGGTGTAGTCTCTGTAGAAACCATCGGAGTAGACCATGATCGAGGAGGTCTCAAAGGTTCATTTCGTTTATTAGAAGTGAAAATTTCTTCTAAAACTGCATCTTCAGTCTCACTTTCTAATGGGGCATTATTTTTCTTTTCATTTCTTTTTTCATTAGGAGATCCTAAAACCATTTCTCTAATTAAATAAAGTCCATCGCTCATGCTTCCCTGTCTCCACATTCGCATTCTGTCTTCATGTGTTTCTCTTCCATAGCTTGGTATTTTAGGAGGTCTTTTAATACCACTCGCTTCTCTTTGTAGTTGAAACATTTCATCCTCCCATTCAACTAAAGCTTCAAATTGAGTAGGTCTCGGCTTTGGTACAAGAGCATTCATCTTTTCTCTTAAATTTCTTAAAACTTTTATATTAAAAAAACCATCGTCCGGCCAAGTCAAAACACCATCATCTTTTGTGTAGTGTTTCCAAATATCAAACCACAAAACAGTATGATAACAATATTCACCTTTCATATACGCTGCAGGTGTTTTATATTTATGAAGTAATTTACCACCTCGCGTTTCTATTTTCTTGTCCGGTGAAATAAAAATTTTAAGTTTCTGAAACAACGTAGGCTTTTTCTCAACATGATTAAAATGATAACTCATTTTTAAGAGTCAAATTCAATTAATAAAATTGTTTTAAAATTATTTCCGGGATGTTCCGCAAAATCCAGCCAATCCGTGCGCGAAACACACCAACAAGCCAATCAGGATTGAGCTACGTCACCACTTTGCTCACCCAATAGAAATAGAGTTTTATTGAAGAGTCAATCAGTTATCAGCTTGTCAGAGATTCAAGAGCCAATCAGAACACAGCTCGTGACGTATGTCACCCAATCACAGCGCGGCTCTGTGACGTACACAGCAGCTGCGGTTTCTCGCGTCTCACTCCCAGCGCTCACCCCTCCTTCACAAAATCTTTTCACAGCGCCATTTTAAGAAAGCTCTTTCGGTGAAAATTAATTTTTAACAACGACAAGAAAGACTCATCTGTCTGTTTCTCTAATAAGTGACAGAATTACATTCATTCAAGTATTCTCAGCTTGGAATAGTCGACCCTATTCTCATAGAATAATTTTCAATTGCCAGTAGAGCAACTCTTACTCTACCCTTCAAGCAAGTAATTAATGAACTTGTTTTCCCTCTAGAATGCACAATTAAGTGACTTATTTCGAAAGTTCAACTTGAACACAATTACAAAACAATCACGCACTTTCAAACGGAAAAACCCTAAAATCAATCTCACATGAAATCCGTACAGGACTCTCACCTGTTTATAGATATCATGCACCGTTAATAAAATAAACGACGTTATCCGTACAGGACTTTCACCTGTTTAGAGATATGAAACATGTATCCCTTCAGGACTCTCACCTGTTTATAGATAATCATGTACTGACGTTATCCTACCCTTCATTCAAGCTTGAATATATACTATTACTTTTATCACAGTGAGTTTTAGAGCGGGCTCATTGTCCCTATTCTCATGCTGTTAAAATTTCTTAGATAATCCTCACTATACAACATTCACACCTAGCCCTAACATGTGTTGCACGGCCACAACACTAGTGATACACGGCGATACCACTACACTGAAACAGATCAAATGTACTGTGAGACTACCTTCTCATCACACTATCTGTACCAGTACAACTCACATATAGCACGAAAAACAAACTCAACATGTGTTAAACATCAATCCTATAATTATACCATAGTACATTGATTACCATAGCAACCATCCAAATCTGCTACCAGAAGAATTGATCCAGCGGCCTATAGGAAATATGTCATAAACTACGCTACCTAACTTCACCACACACATTAAAAATCATTACTTAAAAACATGGACCCATTAATAAAACCTGACATATTTTGACCAACTGAATCATGTGGCTTAATTAAACTTATATACAACTTATATACATTTATATACATCCGCGGTAAATAAGGAAATTACTCAAACAAATCCTAAGTATTTAATTGGCCACCATGGCGATGGCATCTAGCTAATGATAACCTGCACTCCCGAAATGACAAGACCACCTTGTTTTCAAAAGTAAGATTTTATTAGCTATTTATTTGAATTATAAGTATATGGTTTTATTTATGCATTTTTATTAGAATCATAGTAAGCATATTCAAAAGCATCATATAGATTTTAGTTTATTTGCAAAGAATTATAAGTTTCGCATTTTCTCAAAACCTAAGTCCCTAAATTAGCTAAAATAAATGGAAATAAGGTAAAGTCTTTAGAGTATCTTACGTGCTCCAAGCAAAGTCCGACAGCACGACACCCTCATCCAAAGGTTAGAAAGCAGCAGCGTGACCCATCCACAGGGCATGGATCTTTATACCTTTCTGCGCTAAGCTAATCTAAGAAAAAAGTAAAACTTTCTGCAAAAGTCGATGTTCCATTGGCTCATGAGTGACAAGTGACATGTCACCCCATAATTTCAAAACATCAGTTCCGTCACTTTCTTAGACTCCATTGTCTCTACTGTACGTGATCCGAGGCTTCCTTTGCTTGCAACAATTTTGCCATAGTTTTTCACTGGTTTCATTTCACTTCCTCGGATGCCAAGTTATCAAATGTTCCTTCTGCCGGTTCCTGACCTTGGCCACGTCCGACCAGAATAATGTCAGAGCCTCATCGCAGTTCAACAAATGTTACTTTGATGGAAAACTTTTAGAAAGGACATCTCAGGCTTCGTGCAGAAATTAAATTCATCTTTTTAGTAAACTCGAGTGAACTAGGCCCAAAGCAGTCAACTTAATTTCTCTAATGTATAAACAAACACAAGAAAATAATTAATGAAAGAAATATTATTCATTCTGTTTCCACCCTTTGTTTGCTAATTATTTAACCCACCCATTAGTTTAATGTTACCTAGCACAAAGCAAACAAATAAAGCAGCATTTTATATCTACCAGTCTTCATTATTCCACGAAATCCTTTATGCACCTATAGAGAGTAGAATGACATCACATAGACAAGGAAGGCAAAATAAGCACATGCCACTTTTTAAAATTCAGCTGCAGTTAGTTATGACATGACAGAACGACAAAATTAATTTATTATTTTTGCACGAACAAAAAGATGCAACAGTAATGCACATTTATGAGCACATGTGTTAGTTTTCCCGCGTGTAAAAGTTTAATCTAAGTTGGTTTAGTACGAATACATCACAAATCATTAATAAGATTATTTTATTTTATGGAAGTATGACTTCACGAGTTGGAATAAAAAGTTATTCTCTATCTCGCTCCATCACTGCAAACCCATACAGCGTGACTGCTGCATTGCCAACTCCATGCCATGCAAGCCAGGCTACCCTGAAAGTGAAAACTACAAACCTGCGGTGCCTGCCCAGGGTACTCACTAGTGAGTTGCTAGCCTGTCCTTGACCTCAAGGGTGACAAGTCAACTACGCAGCTCTGAAGATGGAGCCTGTCACCTCGAGTCACTATGTACCAAAATAGCCCCTGGAAACTGAGGTGCTGAAGACCACAGCACCCTATCAGATTGCTGCAATCATGCCCCCCCCAACAGTGCTTAGAAGTGTCCCATCATCTACAAAGCCCTGCGTTTGGAGAACATGCCTGCTGAACCACCCCCACCTAAAGAGGCCCCTGCATGACTAACCGTGTACTCATTGGAGGATTTGGACCACCAAGCCTGCGACATTCATTAGTATTAAAAGTTTGCCGATATTTCACCACAGGGCAAACACCAACACACTCTCTGTGCGGGTGTTTGCCCTGCAGTTATACAGCTTTTTGATTCATTTTTTTACAGGAGGTACCTCGCTGCACTCCCTACCCTGCCCACGGGCATTGCACCACCTCTAACTGCAGCACTGTTTGATTAGTCGCTGCAGTGCAGGCGGCAAAATATCCATCAGCAATATAAATGTGGCCCAACTCTGCACACCAGTACTTGGACTGCCAGAGCCCAGAAGAGGACAGCCATCAGAATCCTCTACTCCTTACACCTTACACCGCTCTCTGGAGACTCACCGCACAGTCTGCAGATGCCCCTCCTTAGCAGAATTGAAATGAGCTGTGTGCTTGGTCCTGACACTGCTGGTAAACTCGCCTGCAGCAGGTCCATTGCAGCTCTACGTTGCCAGGTTCCCTTTATGTATAATAAAGTACTTGTTTTTTCACAAGAGAAACATTGGGCTAGCCAAATATCTTATTGGGGAGACAGATGCTTTAAAGTTGCTAAGGCAAAATTAGGGAACACCCTCCCTCTTCACATCAGGGCTAGTCCCTCCCTTCTTACATTTAGGAAGCTAGTAAAAACTTGGCTTTTCAACCAGTAATTACTCACTCCAACAGTCTGCTCTATTCAGCGCCGAGACACCTTCGGGTAGTTGTGAGCTATACAAATTGCACAAAATAAATAAATTGTGCTGCTGGGTGGATGCTCAGCCCATGTACCACCCTCACTGACCTCTGTGAGAAACCATCACTTGCCATCAATGCCACTGAGAGTCAAGTGCAGAAAGGGGTATAGTTGGCTTGCAGAGCCACAGTAGGACGGACCTGGGACAGTAGAGGAAAATGACCCCAGTCCCCACGGCTGTGGCCCAGTAGTCCTCCTTATCTCATGGCCCCCGAACAAGGTTTGACATACCCTACTACCACTCTGGAGAGTTTCTGGCTCCTGGGCTTTACAGGAATACTTTTGCAAATGTCCCCAGGTTCAGCTAGAAGCGCAATTGTTATTTTAATCTCCACAAACCTATTAGGTTGTGTGAGTTCACCTATATATATAAAATAGAGTATCACCAACGCATAAAACGGATGAACATCCTGTGCTCTTGGCTGAAACCACATTTTCATACATGGAGTATTAGGATATTGTATTTACAACAATAGTTAGCGATATGCACTCCTCTATTGGAACAGTTTTTTTCAATATCAACAAATTATACTGCCCGGTGCTGACCCATATCTTGACTAGCTCCTAGCCAAGTTGGAAATAATTGGTAAATCACAGAAACCTGTGTTGTGGGAAGCACTGTTCACTTATTCACAATAACGTGATTTTTGTTTTTCTATTAATCAACCATACATTCAATTCACTTTTAACAAAAATTAAACAGATTATGTTTCATCACGAATTCAAAATTTTCATATGTCCACAGTCTTTTTAAACAAACAGAAAGCCAAAACCAATTCCCAAATTATATGCTCATCACAAGATGGACGTTTTTCTTTTCTTCAAAAACGATTTTATTCTTCTCATTCATCAATATACACGACAGTCTGTGTTTTTCAAACAAATCTTCATAGTTCAACGAATACTGACATATCCCAATGCATTTCGGTATGCACCTTCATCAGGGGAATGTATTCTAAATAACAAAAGATTATACGTAATTACCAAAAATTAAATCTTGTGTATATCCAATACATACACTATTTACAATTGCACATACATTAAATTCCAAAAATTATTAATAAACAGCAACCAGAGAATCTCCTGATGTAATTCAAACATCTAGTGTATATTAGAGAATTCATGCTCACAAAAGTTCACCTGCAACCTCCTGAATTAAACCAAAAAAACGTGCTGCCAACCCAGTGCTACCACCACCTCATGCTAACTGTGATCCAATAGTAACCAAAGCATATCGTGAATTCCATATGCTTAAAAATTCACAACTCCTACCTTCGTCAAATCAATTAAACTGAGAAAACGACCAGCTCCAACATCCGTCCTATACTCTCTTCTACAAAACATAATGGTACCTTTGAAACCTCAACACGTTCCTACTCCTTGCTCTAACTTACATACAAAGCCAGTACTTACTTGGTCTCCTCGACCCCAGTGTTAAAACGCTCTGCGCTACTTCACTTTCGAAATATTTTCTTTTCCGTTCTGTAATACATGAAGGCATAAGGCACCTTAACCACTAGTCATATTGTATAGTTGAAAAACTGCTTCTCAACTCACTACCATGAATTCTTACCTCTTTCTGTAAAGACAAAACGCTGCGCATTACTCTTGGGTTCACTCCGGATCTACCGCTTTCTCGCTAGGTCAAGCCCTGAGCGAGCCGCCTGAATATGGCGTCTGACGTCATACGTCATAGAAATCAAAGACGGACTGTTACCAAAACATCCTCATTCAAAATGGCACCCGTGAAATGCCTAATTGCGAAGAATTCGAACAAAATAGTCCCATTGCAAAGATAGGAGAGTAGACTAGCTTCAGAATGATAAACTGTTGAAGAAAAACTAGTACAAAACTAATATTGCCTGAAAAATTATATAAGAAAACCTATTCTCAAAAAACGTGAGGTTTTATGAGCATGAGTACCAATACCATCTGAATAAAGAACATATATAGTCCTAAGCATACATTATACAGCACAATATTGCTAATTATAAAAAGCAAATCATTTCAATTTTGTCGTTAAGCCCATAGGGTGTCAGTGTCCTGAGGAACTTGATCCAGTATGTTTCTCTCTGTGCCAACATTTTGGCTGTGTCAACATGTGGTTTCTCCACCAATCTTTCTAGCACAGTAAATTTTAGTTGAGGTATTGAATGCCCCCTCTCATGCCAATGAACAGCCAAACATGATTTCATATTTTTTGTGCGTATCGTGCTTTTATGTTCGGTTATTCTAACCTTCACTTTCCTGGTGGTACGGCCAACATAGACCAGACCACATGGGCATTTGATTGCATAAATTAAAACACTCGAATTGCAATCAGACGTGTGTCTCAACGTGATGTTTTTACCTGTTTGCGGGTGAGCGAAAAAATTGCCTACCATTACATTACCACAATGTCCACAGTTAAAACACTTCCTCATACCTTTTTGGCCAAGATCTGTGTCTTCATGTTCCCTATGCTTCAAAAGTTCCTTAAGATTACGTGATCTAGAATGTGCAAATAAGGGTTTATCTAAAAATACCTGCTTGAAATCAGGTTCTTGCTCGATTATTTCCCAACGTTTCATTACACATCTTTTTATCGCCGCTGCGGCTGTGGAAAATTTGAGTACATAGACCTCCCTCTTATTTGTACTCTTCTCACTTTTTTCTAGCATAGTGGACCTAGGCATGGTTTTAACTCTATTCTCAGCTTCATCTAGTATGGCAGCCGGATACCCCCTTGTGAGGTAATCAGTGCGCATATTGGTGATGGTTTCAAACCCTTGCTTTTCATCTGAACAAATCCTTCTTGCCCGGATGAATTGTGATAGTGGTAGGTGCCTTTTTAACGCGTCTGAGTGAAAACTCTCATAGTATAAAGCATTATTTCTGTCAGTTGGCTTCTTGAATACGCTTGTGACAAGTTTGTTTCCTTCTTTTTTAATCAAAATGTCAAGGTAGCTTATCTGTGCCGAACTGATAGTGTAGGTGAATTTGATAAAAGCATGACAATTGTTCAGCTCATGGAGTTGCGCTCTTAACTTTGCTTCTGAACCCTTCCAAACAACTAGTATATCATCGATATACCTTAGGTATAGCGCTAGATGTTGCTGCCATTCATGGTTCTGTAATATGTGAGTGTCTTCAAATTTGGACATGAACATGTTTGCATACGTGGGTGCCCCGGTGAACCCCATTGAGGTACCCGTCTTCTGTAAGAAAAAACATTTCTGCCATTGGAAATATCCATGATATAGACAAAATTGCAATAGTTCAAGCAAAAAAATGTTGTGCCCCTCCTCATAATCATGTCTCAATAACATCCACTCTGCTGCCTCCAGACCTTCCATATGCGGGATTGAGGTGTACAGGGCTGAAACATCAACCGTGCACAACCACACTTCCTCATTATCAGAAATAGGCACTCTTTGCAATTTCCGTAAGCAATCTGTAGTGTCTTGCACAAAAGTTGACCACTGTTGTACCAAAGGTTGCATGAAATAATCTAAATACCTTCCTACGGGTTCATGTAATGACCCACATCCCGCCACGATGGGTCGGAATGGTGGGTCTACCGGGTCTTTATGCATTTTAGGCAACATATATATATATGGCCTACGTGGATATGCGGTGGTCAGATACCTTCTTGTTTGTTCGTCAATCCTCCCTAGCTCAAGCGCTCTTTTCAAAATCTCAGATAGAACTGTCTGAAACTCCATTGTGGGGTCCATCTCTAACTGTATATAGGTGTTGGTGTCTTTCACATGTTGATCTACTTTCTCATGGTAATAGGCGGTATTGAGCACCACAAGTGCTCCGCCTTTGTCCGCAGATACTATGGTCAATGCATCATTCGATGCCAATTCATTGAGTGCCGCCATTTCTTGTCTAGTCAAATTCCTTTTAATTTTCCTCTGATGATTTAATTCAGCAAAATCTTTCCTTACCAACGTTTCGAAGAGATCTAAAGCCTTATGTGACATAGGTGACATAAATGTGCTTTTGGGTTTAAATTGTTTGGTCTCTGGTGTTTCTGTCATGGGTTCTGGATTTTCCATGGCTATTTGATGAAAGAACCATCTGAGTCTCAACTTCCTCATAAATTTAAAAAAGGAGATTTCAGTCTCTAAGTCATTACTCTGATACGTGGGCACAAACGACATGCCCTTGTTCAAAACAGCTATTTGTGTAGGGGTTAACACAATGTCTGAGATGTTCATAATCAATTCCTCTTTGGATTGCGTCTTGCCACGTCTTGTTTTTTTCCCTTGTCCCCTCCTGGTTCGCTTGCGCCACTTTGTGTATGTTGTGCATCCGGTGGGTGATTGGAACTGTGGCCCCCCTCTAAAAAAGGCTGCCTACCCTGATTACCTGTCCTGCTATCTGCATGTGCACCTGCTGCTGTTGTTTCTACTGGGGGACGTGTAGGCAAAGTATCTCGGTCTGAGGCTAAACTCTCCTCTGAGGTATTTTCTGTTGGTTTTCTAAAAACCCTCCTTTGTGCATAGTTATCAGCCCAACTATAAACTTCATCAAGCTTATAGTCGAGTGTATCTCGCTTAAACTTCCTCAATTTTCTTTCATGGACTTCCTTTGTGTGTTCATCTAATTTTTCAGTGATTTCTTTCAAAGCCTTATCCATATCCTCAGCAGACATACGTGTGGCCAATTCAGTCTTCATGTCATTAATTTCTACCTCTAGCTCCTTCAAAACATCTGACAACTCTTCAACTATAAGGAGTACTAGATCAAGCGAACACTTATTCAATATTGCAAACCATCTTGCTAAAAATGGTTTGTTAAATTTAAACAGCATAGGTCTTAATGAAATGCGAAGTCCCCTCGGAATACGCTTAGCCCTATGGTATTGTATCAAAGTTGTGGCATGAAGCCTTTGATTAATTTCTTTGCGTAATGTATACTGTAGTTGTTTTACTAATTGTGCTGTGGTGCCTGGTTTAGTTTTGAGATCTCTGGTTTCTTTGATCAGGGTGTAAATGTTCTCGGCTTCCGCTGCTGTGTACCCTTTTACATCTGCCTGATTCTTAGTCATTTGAGCTATCTCATCGAAATCCATCTCTATACGTGGGTGCAAGTCACAAATGGAGCTAAAACAGTACTATATTTACAACAATAGTTAGCGATATGCACTCCTCTATTGGAACAGTTTTTTTCAATATCAACAAATTATACTGCCCGGTGCTGACCCATATCTTGACTAGCTCCTAGCCAAGTTGGAAATAATTGGTAAATCACAGAAACCTGTGTTGTGGGAAGCACTGTTCACTTATTCACAATAACGTGATTTTTGTTTTTCTATTAATCAACCATACATTCAATTCACTTTTAACAAAAATTAAACAGATTATGTTTCATCACGAATTCAAAATTTTCATATGTCCACAGTCTTTTTAAACAAACAGAAAGCCAAAACCAATTCCCAAATTATATGCTCATCACAAGATGGACGTTTTTCTTTTCTTCAAAAACGATTTTATTCTTCTCATTCATCAATATACACGACAGTCTGTGTTTTTCAAACAAATCTTCATAGTTCAACGAATACTGACATATCCCAATGCATTTCGGTATGCACCTTCATCAGGGGAATGTATTCTAAATAACAAAAGATTATACGTAATTACCAAAAATTAAATCTTGTGTATATCCAATACATACACTATTTACAATTGCACATACATTAAATTCCAAAAATTATTAATAAACAGCAACCAGAGAATCTCCTGATGTAATTCAAACATCTAGTGTATATTAGAGAATTCATGCTCACAAAAGTTCACCTGCAACCTCCTGAATTAAACCAAAAAAACGTGCTGCCAACCCAGTGCTACCACCACCTCATGCTAACTGTGATCCAATAGTAACCAAAGCATATCGTGAATTCCATATGCTTAAAAATTCACAACTCCTACCTTCGTCAAATCAATTAAACTGAGAAAACGACCAGCTCCAACATCCGTCCTATACTCTCTTCTACAAAACATAATGGTACCTTTGAAACCTCAACACGTTCCTACTCCTTGCTCTAACTTACATACAAAGCCAGTACTTACTTGGTCTCCTCGACCCCAGTGTTAAAACGCTCTGCGCTACTTCACTTTCGAAATATTTTCTTTTCCGTTCTGTAATACATGAAGGCATAAGGCACCTTAACCACTAGTCATATTGTATAGTTGAAAAACTGCTTCTCAACTCACTACCATGAATTCTTACCTATTTCTGTAAAGACAAAACGCTGCGCATTACTCTTGGGTTCACTCCGGATCTACCGCTTTCTCGCTAGGTCAAGCCCTGAGCGAGCCGCCTGAATATGGCGTCTGACGTCATACGTCATAGAAATCAAAGACGGACTGTTACCAAAACATCCTCATTCAAAATGGCACCCGTGAAATGCCTAATTGCGAAGAATTCGAACAAAATAGTCCCATTGCAAAGATAGGAGAGTAGACTAGCTTCAGAATGATAAACTGTTGAAGAAAAACTAGTACAAAACTAATATTGCCTGAAAAATTATATAAGAAAACCTATTCTCAAAAAACGTGAGGTTTTATGAGCATGAGTACCAATACCATCTGAATAAAGAACATATATAGTCCTAAGCATACATTATACAGCACAATATTGCTAATTATAAAAAGCAAATCATTTCAATTTTGTCGTTAAGCCCATAGGGTGTCAGTGTCCTGAGGAACTTGATCCAGTATGTTTCTCTCTGTGCCAACATTTTGGCTGTGTCAACATGTGGTTTCTCCACCAATCTTTCTAGCACAGTAAATTTTAGTTGAGGTATTGAATGCCCCCTCTCATGCCAATGAACAGCCAAACATGATTTCATATTTTTTGTGCGTATCGTGCTTTTATGTTCGGTTATTCTAACCTTCACTTTCCTGGTGGTACGGCCAACATAGACCAGACCACATGGGCATTTGATTGCATAAATTAAAACACTCGAATTGCAATCAGACGTGTGTCTCAACGTGATGTTTTTACCTGTTTGCGGGTGAGCGAAAAAATTGCCTACCATTACATTACCACAATGTCCACAGTTAAAACACTTCCTCATACCTTTTTGGCCAAGATCTGTGTCTTCATGTTCCCTATGCTTCAAAAGCACATTTATGTCACCTATGTCACATAAGGCTTTAGATCTCTTCGAAACGTTGGTAAGGAAAGATTTTGCTGAATTAAATCATCAGAGGAAAATTAAAAGGAATTTGACTAGACAAGAAATGGCGGCACTCAATGAATTGGCATCGAATGATGCATTGACCATAGTATCTGCGGACAAAGGCGGAGCACTTGTGGTGCTCAATACCGCCTATTACCATGAGAAAGTAGATCAACATGTGAAAGACACCAACACCTATATACAGTTAGAGATGGACCCCACAATGGAGTTTCAGACAGTTCTATCTGAGATTTTGAAAAGAGCGCTTGAGCTAGGGAGGATTGACGAACAAACAAGAAGGTATCTGACCACCGCATATCCACGTAGGCCATATATATATATGTTGCCTAAAATGCATAAAGACCCGGTAGACCCACCATTCCGACCCATCGTGGCGGGATGTGGGTCATTACATGAACCCGTAGGAAGGTATTTAGATTATTTCATGCAACCTTTGGTACAACAGTGGTCAACTTTTGTGCAAGACACTACAGATTGCTTACGGAAATTGCAAAGAGTGCCTATTTCTGATAATGAGGAAGTGTGGTTGTGCACGGTTGATGTTTCAGCCCTGTACACCTCAATCCCGCATATGGAAGGTCTGGAGGCAGCAGAGTGGATGTTATTGAGACATGATTATGAGGAGGGGCACAACATTTTTTTGCTTGAACTATTGCAATTTTGTCTATATCATGGATATTTCCAATGGCAGAAATGTTTTTTCTTACAGAAGACGGGTACCTCAATGGGGTTCACCGGGGCACCCACGTATGCAAACATGTTCATGTCCAAATTTGAAGACACTCACATATTACAGAACCATGAATGGCAGCAACATCTAGCGCTATACCTAAGGTATATCGATGATATACTAGTTGTTTGGAAGGGTTCAGAAGCAAAGTTAAGAGCGCAACTCCATGAGCTGAACAATTGTCATGCTTTTATCAAATTCACCTACACTATCAGTTCGGCACAGATAAGCTACCTTGACATTTTGATTAAAAAAGAAGGAAACAAACTTGTCACAAGCGTATTCAAGAAGCCAACTGACAGAAATAATGCTTTATACCATGAGAGTTTTCACTCAGACGTGTTAAAAAGGCACCTACCACTATCACAATTCATCCGGGCAAGAAGGATTTGTTCAGATGAAAAGCAAGGGTTTGAAACCATCACCAATATGCGCACTGATTACCTCACAAGGGGGTATCCGGCTGCCATACTAGATGAAGCTGAGAATAGAGTTAAAACCATGCCTAGGTCCACTATGCTAGAAAAAAGTGAGAAGAGTACAAATAAGAGGGAGGTCTATGTACTCAAATTTTCCACAGCCGCAGCGGCGATAAAAAGATGTGTAATGAAACGTTGGGAAATAATCGAGCAAGAACCTGATTTCAAGCAGGTATTTTTAGATAAACCCTTATTTGCACATTCTAGATCACGTAATCTTAAGGAACTTTTGAAGCATAGGGAACATGAAGACACAGATCTTGGCCAAAAAGGTATGAGGAAGTGTTTTAACTGTGGACATTGTGGTAATGTAATGGTAGGCAATTTTTTCGCTCACCCGCAAACAGGTAAAAACATCACGTTGAGACACACGTCTGATTGCAATTCGAGTGTTTTAATTTATGCAATCAAATGCCCATGTGGTCTGGTCTATGTTGGCCGTACCACCAGGAAAGTGAAGGTTAGAATAACCGAACATAAAAGCACGATACGCACAAAAAATATGAAATCATGTTTGGCTGTTCATTGGCATGAGAGGGGGCATTCAATACCTCAACTAAAATTTACTGTGCTAGAAAGATTGGTGGAGAAACCACATGTTGACACAGCCAAAATGTTGGCACAGAGAGAAACATACTGGATCAAGTTCCTCAGGACACTGACACCCTATGGGCTTAACGACAAAATTGAAATGATTTGCTTTTTATAATTAGCAATATTGTGCTGTATAATGTATGCTTAGGACTATATATGTTCTTTATTCAGATGGTATTGGTACTCATGCTCATAAAACCTCACGTTTTTTGAGAATAGGTTTTCTTATATAATTTTTCAGGCAATATTAGTTTTGTACTAGTTTTTCTTCAACAGTTTATCATTCTGAAGCTAGTCTACTCTCCTATCTTTGCAATGGGACTATTTTGTTCGAATTCTTCGCAATTAGGCATTTCACGGGTGCCATTTTGAATGAGGATGTTTTGGTAACAGTCCGTCTTTGATTTCTATGACGTATGACGTCAGACGCCATATTCAGGCGGCTCGCTCAGGGCTTGACCTAGCGAGAAAGCGGTAGATCCGGAGTGAACCCAAGAGTAATGCGCAGCGTTTTGTCTTTACAGAAAGAGGTAAGAATTCATGGTAGTGAGTTGAGAAGCAGTTTTTCAACTATACAATATGACTAGTGGTTAAGGTGCCTTATGCCTTCATGTATTACAGAACGGAAAAGAAAATATTTCGAAAGTGAAGTAGCGCAGAGCGTTTTAACACTGGGGTCGAGGAGACCAAGTAAGTACTGGCTTTGTATGTAAGTTAGAGCAAGGAGTAGGAACGTGTTGAGGTTTCAAAGGTACCATTATGTTTTGTAGAAGAGAGTATAGGACGGATGTTGGAGCTGGTCGTTTTCTCAGTTTAATTGATTTGACGAAGGTAGGAGTTGTGAATTTTTAAGCATATGGAATTCACGATATGCTTTGGTTACTATTGGATCACAGTTAGCATGAGGTGGTGGTAGCACTGGGTTGGCAGCACGTTTTTTTGGTTTAATTCAGGAGGTTGCAGGTGAACTTTTGTGAGCATGAATTCTCTAATATACACTAGATGTTTGAATTACATCAGGAGATTCTCTGGTTGCTGTTTATTAATAATTTTTGGAATTTAATGTATGTGCAATTGTAAATAGTGTATGTATTGGATATACACAAGATTTAATTTTTGGTAATTACGTATAATCTTTTGTTATTTAGAATACATTCCCCTGATGAAGGTGCATACCGAAATGCATTGGGATATGTCAGTATTCGTTGAACTATGAAGATTTGTTTGAAAAACACAGACTGTCGTGTATATTGATGAATGAGAAGAATAAAATCGTTTTTGAAGAAAAGAAAAACGTCCATCTTGTGATGAGCATATAATTTGGGAATTGGTTTTGGCTTTCTGTTTGTTTAAAAAGACTGTGGACATATGAAAATTTTGAATTCGTGATGAAACATAATCTGTTTAATTTTTGTTAAAAGTGAATTGAATGTATGGTTGATTAATAGAAAAACAAAAATCACGTTATTGTGAATAAGTGAACAGTGCTTCCCACAACACAGGTTTCTGTGATTTACCAATTATTTCCAACTTGGCTAGGAGCTAGTCAAGATATGGGTCAGCACCGGGCAGTATAATTTGTTGATATTGAAAAAAACTGTTCCAATAGAGGAGTGCATATCGCTAACTATTGTTGTAAATATAGTACTGTTTTAGCTCCATTTGTGACTTGCACCCACGTATAGAGATGGATTTCGATGAGATAGCTCAAATGACTAAGAATCAGGCAGATGTAAAAGGGTACACAGCAGCGGAAGCCGAGAACATTTACACCCTGATCAAAGAAACCAGAGATCTCAAAACTAAACCAGGCACCACAGCACAATTAGTAAAACAACTACAGTATACATTACGCAAAGAAATTAATCAAAGGCTTCATGCCACAACTTTGATACAATACCATAGGGCTAAGCGTATTCCGAGGGGACTTCGCATTTCATTAAGACCTATGCTGTTTAAATTTAACAAACCATTTTTAGCAAGATGGTTTGCAATATTGAATAAGTGTTCGCTTGATCTAGTACTCCTTATAGTTGAAGAGTTGTCAGATGTTTTGAAGGAGCTAGAGGTAGAAATTAATGACATGAAGACTGAATTGGCCACACGTATGTCTGCTGAGGATATGGATAAGGCTTTGAAAGAAATCACTGAAAAATTAGATGAACACACAAAGGAAGTCCATGAAAGAAAATTGAGGAAGTTTAAGCGAGATACACTCGACTATAAGCTTGATGAAGTTTATAGTTGGGCTGATAACTATGCACAAAGGAGGGTTTTTAGAAAACCAACAGAAAATACCTCAGAGGAGAGTTTAGCCTCAGACCGAGATACTTTGCCTACACGTCCCCCAGTAGAAACAACAGCAGCAGGTGCACATGCAGATAGCAGGACAGGTAATCAGGGTAGGCAGCCTTTTTTAGAGGGGGGCCACAGTTCCAATCACCCACCGGATGCACAACATACACAAAGTGGCGCAAGCGAACCAGGAGGGGACAAGGGAAAAAAACAAGACGTGGCAAGACGCAATCCAAAGAGGAATTGATTATGAACATCTCAGACATTGTGTTAACCCCTACACAAATAGCTGTTTTGAACAAGGGCATGTCGTTTGTGCCCACGTATCAGAGTAATGACTTAGAGACTGAAATCTCCTTTTTTAAATTTATGAGGAAGTTGAGACTCAGATGGTTCTTTCATCAAATAGCCATGGAAAATCCAGAACCCATGACAGAAACAC
The DNA here is from genome assembly GCF_964261635.1 of Lissotriton helveticus. Lineage (NCBI taxonomy): Eukaryota > Metazoa > Chordata > Amphibia > Caudata > Salamandridae > Lissotriton > Lissotriton helveticus. The sequence goes on along the minus strand of NC_136061.1, from coordinate 1,856,934,505 downwards.
CAGAGACCAAACAATTTAAACCCAAAAGCACATTTATGTCACCTATGTCACATAAGGCTTTAGATCTCTTCGAAACGTTGGTAAGGAAAGATTTTGCTGAATTAAATCATCAGAGGAAAATTAAAAGGAATTTGACTAGACAAGAAATGGCGGCACTCAATGAATTGGCATCGAATGATGCATTGACCATAGTATCTGCGGACAAAGGCGGAGCACTTGTGGTGCTCAATACCGCCTATTACCATGAGAAAGTAGATCAACATGTGAAAGACACCAACACCTATATACAGTTAGAGATGGACCCCACAATGGAGTTTCAGACAGTTCTATCTGAGATTTTGAAAAGAGCGCTTGAGCTAGGGAGGATTGACGAACAAACAAGAAGGTATCTGACCACCGCATATCCACGTAGGCCATATATATATATGTTGCCTAAAATGCATAAAGACCCGGTAGACCCACCATTCCGACCCATCGTGGCGGGATGTGGGTCATTACATGAACCCGTAGGAAGGTATTTAGATTATTTCATGCAACCTTTGGTACAACAGTGGTCAACTTTTGTGCAAGACACTACAGATTGCTTACGGAAATTGCAAAGAGTGCCTATTTCTGATAATGAGGAAGTGTGGTTGTGCACGGTTGATGTTTCAGCCCTGTACACCTCAATCCCGCATATGGAAGGTCTGGAGGCAGCAGAGTGGATGTTATTGAGACATGATTATGAGGAGGGGCACAACATTTTTTTGCTTGAACTATTGCAATTTTGTCTATATCATGGATATTTCCAATGGCAGAAATGTTTTTTCTTACAGAAGACGGGTACCTCAATGGGGTTCACCGGGGCACCCACGTATGCAAACATGTTCATGTCCAAATTTGAAGACACTCACATATTACAGAACCATGAATGGCAGCAACATCTAGCGCTATACCTAAGGTATATCGATGATATACTAGTTGTTTGGAAGGGTTCAGAAGCAAAGTTAAGAGCGCAACTCCATGAGCTGAACAATTGTCATGCTTTTATCAAATTCACCTACACTATCAGTTCGGCACAGATAAGCTACCTTGACATTTTGATTAAAAAAGAAGGAAACAAACTTGTCACAAGCGTATTCAAGAAGCCAACTGACAGAAATAATGCTTTATACCATGAGAGTTTTCACTCAGACGCGTTAAAAAGGCACCTACCACTATCACAATTCATCCGGGCAAGAAGGATTTGTTCAGATGAAAAGCAAGGGTTTGAAACCATCACCAATATGCGCACTGATTACCTCACAAGGGGGTATCCGGCTGCCATACTAGATGAAGCTGAGAATAGAGTTAAAACCATGCCTAGGTCCACTATGCTAGAAAAAAGTGAGAAGAGTACAAATAAGAGGGAGGTCTATGTACTCAAATTTTCCACAGCCGCAGCGGCGATAAAAAGATGTGTAATGAAACGTTGGGAAATAATCGAGCAAGAACCTGATTTCAAGCAGGTATTTTTAGATAAACCCTTATTTGCACATTCTAGATCACGTAATCTTAAGGAACTTTTGAAGCATAGGGAACATGAAGACACAGATCTTGGCCAAAAAGGTATGAGGAAGTGTTTTAACTGTGGACATTGTGGTAATGTAATGGTAGGCAATTTTTTCGCTCACCCGCAAACAGGTAAAAACATCACGTTGAGACACACGTCTGATTGCAATTCGAGTGTTTTAATTTATGCAATCAAATGCCCATGTGGTCTGGTCTATGTTGGCCGTACCACCAGGAAAGTGAAGGTTAGAATAACCGAACATAAAAGCACGATACGCACAAAAAATATGAAATCATGTTTGGCTGTTCATTGGCATGAGAGGGGGCATTCAATACCTCAACTAAAATTTACTGTGCTAGAAAGATTGGTGGAGAAACCACATGTTGACACAGCCAAAATGTTGGCACAGAGAGAAACATACTGGATCAAGTTCCTCAGGACACTGACACCCTATGGGCTTAACGACAAAATTGAAATGATTTGCTTTTTATAATTAGCAATATTGTGCTGTATAATGTATGCTTAGGACTATATATGTTCTTTATTCAGATGGTATTGGTACTCATGCTCATAAAACCTCACGTTTTTTGAGAATAGGTTTTCTTATATAATTTTTCAGGCAATATTAGTTTTGTACTAGTTTTTCTTCAACAGTTTATCATTCTGAAGCTAGTCTACTCTCCTATCTTTGCAATGGGACTATTTTGTTCGAATTCTTCGCAATTAGGCATTTCACGGGTGCCATTTTGAATGAGGATGTTTTGGTAACAGTCCGTCTTTGATTTCTATGACGTATGACGTCAGACGCCATATTCAGGCGGCTCGCTCAGGGCTTGACCTAGCGAGAAAGCGGTAGATCCGGAGTGAACCCAAGAGTAATGCGCAGCGTTTTGTCTTTACAGAAAGAGGTAAGAATTCATGGTAGTGAGTTGAGAAGCAGTTTTTCAACTATACAATATGACTAGTGGTTAAGGTGCCTTATGCCTTCATGTATTACAGAACGGAAAAGAAAATATTTCGAAAGTGAAGTAGCGCAGAGCGTTTTAACACTGGGGTCGAGGAGACCAAGTAAGTACTGGCTTTGTATGTAAGTTAGAGCAAGGAGTAGGAACGTGTTGAGGTTTCAAAGGTACCATTATGTTTTGTAGAAGAGAGTATAGGACGGATGTTGGAGCTGGTCGTTTTCTCAGTTTAATTGATTTGACGAAGGTAGGAGTTGTGAATTTTTAAGCATATGGAATTCACGATATGCTTTGGTTACTATTGGATCACAGTTAGCATGAGGTGGTGGTAGCACTGGGTTGGCAGCACGTTTTTTTGGTTTAATTCAGGAGGTTGCAGGTGAACTTTTGTGAGCATGAATTCTCTAATATACACTAGATGTTTGAATTACATCAGGAGATTCTCTGGTTGCTGTTTATTAATAATTTTTGGAATTTAATGTATGTGCAATTGTAAATAGTGTATGTATTGGATATACACAAGATTTAATTTTTGGTAATTACGTATAATCTTTTGTTATTTAGAATACATTCCCCTGATGAAGGTGCATACCGAAATGCATTGGGATATGTCAGTATTCGTTGAACTATGAAGATTTGTTTGAAAAACACAGACTGTCGTGTATATTGATGAATGAGAAGAATAAAATCGTTTTTGAAGAAAAGAAAAACGTCCATCTTGTGATGAGCATATAATTTGGGAATTGGTTTTGGCTTTCTGTTTGTTTAAAAAGACTGTGGACATATGAAAATTTTGAATTCGTGATGAAACATAATCTGTTTAATTTTTGTTAAAAGTGAATTGAATGTATGGTTGATTAATAGAAAAACAAAAATCACGTTATTGTGAATAAGTGAACAGTGCTTCCCACAACACAGGTATTAGGATATTGAACATATTGTTTTAATCTGTCTGTATGGTCCTCTTAACTCAGACGAAAATGGTTCTACCTCTTCTTATCACTTCCGTGATATAAGAAGCGCTTCTCCACAACTAAAATCCCCCACAAAATGTTCTGCCTTTTCAGACAACTATAACCAAAGTTTTAGCATATAAGGCCGGTTGTTCTCTCACCTTTGTGGGAACGGTTATAGTGTTTACTGAATAATTATAGCTCTTAACACATGCTTCAAAGAGTTCTAATCCAACGACCTGGAAATGAACCACGAAACCTCGCCTCCTATACATGATAGGATTGAAAAGAGGAGAGTAATTTGCCTGCAGCGCCCCTCGTGGACATTTGTGGGACTGAGGTCCATTGTCTAAAACACGTTCCCTCTCCCCTGGAAGTACGGGTGTCAGAGATGTAACAGCACCCCCAAAATCACCTTGCAGGAGGACACCATGTCACATGTCTCTCAGAGAGGTTTCCTCTTCTTGTGCACAGTTTGACTATGGCCTTGCTTGCCCCTTCCACACAAAGATCATCTAGACTCCTTCAATAACAAACTTAGATCCTTCTCATGACCCATCTCAAGCCTCCTTGTGATTCTGGTTTTCCTCCTTCCTGGTACCCCTTCACTGGATCACCTCAATCTGAGAGCGGCCATCACCCTCAGCAACTACAAAAGAGCCTTCGAACTACTCCTTTAGTTCGCAGTGTCCCAGTTCTCCCTCCTAGCTCTGAAGCACTCACTCATTGTCATGCACTGTGTTCATCATGATCTCTCCTGGAATCTGACCTACACTGTTCAGTATAACAGCATTGCCTTCATTTCTTGCTAAGCTTTGAACCAGCAGAAGGCAGAACATCCCTTGCAAGTTTCATGTAAACGTGTGTACATGCATGTGATTCACTTTCTAACGGTGACTCAATTTCTGACTAAAATGGGGATTGCATGGTAGCTTACTGCACCCAGACCGTAGTGCTCCACAAGCGGAGTGAAGGCCACAAGCAGGTCACAGGTCCATCTCTCCGGAGAAGGCGCATAAAGTGGCAAAGCAGCAGCAGTGAGATTTCCTTGCCTGAATGATATTTAAAAGACTACTTGTATCGAAGCCTAAAAGTATTACTGGTCACAAGTGTTTTATATTTGTAAAAACAGTTGTTTTCTTTATTATTGTACTGTTGCTCAATTTCAGATTGTCTATTCAAGCCAACATTTGTTTCTCAACGCCAACAGTAACTTGTTGCTTCATCAGGACGCAATACCCAGTAAATATATGTTAATATCCAGTCTTTGACTAGCTCATTTTAGGACAGTCTTGCGCACCTTACTTACTCTTTCGCAATTAGTTTCCTGAGAATTTTTTATATTTTTTTATATGATAAATAGATTTGAGGTTCCTGGACAGTTAATTCGGGATAAAGCCAAACATATTTGGCAATCCCGGTGATGGAATGACAACCGGCAGCAACAGTATCTATCTGAGATGCAGGATTTCTAATTGGGAAGATACTTCCAACAGGAAAATAAATTAGGAGCAATGTATTTACAGGAGCCTGCCCATGTTTGCGCCCGCAATGCCTAGTGAATGTTTTAAATCACTTTTATGAGTAGCAATGTAGAACTAGAAGAGACACTTCTGTTGTTGCTGACCAATCTGTAAAAAATTGCTTTTAAACTTAAAACATATCTTTTCCTTTTTGTACATTTCCAGCAACTGAAACAGAATGGATTAGCAAAACAAGGCAACAACTTAACGTTATATGTTTACCTACTTCAAAATTGCTATATTTTGAATGAAAGTTTACATTTTTACTCCTTGAGAAATCATACAATTCCCGATTCCAAATGATGGGAAATTCAGAACGTTATCAGGAAGCCTTGCCTGTGCTAATCGTCAGGTCCGTGTTTCTCTTTTAAGCCTTTTCTGACACTCTGGCCAGAAGAACATTGTCATAGGCAGGAATGTAAAGCTTCAGTAGGTCTATCTTGAGGCGATCACTCAATCCCTCATCATCTCTAAGGACATGGCAACAGGGATGGGCGGCCATGTCTGCTAATACAGGAATCGGGAAAGAGCCACAGATGGTGTCCTGCTAAAACTAGGGCCAACACCTACAAAGGACTAGGTTTGGAAGTGCCTGTGGCCCATACCTATCCTCCAGGTCGATGGTCCTGTGGTGGAGACCAGGGATACAAGATGCACTCTATCTCTAAATGAACTTGTTTGCTGCCTACTTTTGAGCGGTGGGGAAGCACCAATGGACCAGCCACTGTGCCTCACGGTGGACCTGCAGTTCACTTCTTCTATTTATGGGATACCCATTGGTTTCTGCCTTTGATATGGGGTACCCTGCCTAGGTAAGGCTGCCCGGATGGCGGAGGAACAATAACTTCACTGGTGGCTTCCTTCCCCCTTTTCAAGCTCTCTTTTGCTCATCTCTCTGAGTTATGTTGGCAGTACAGGTGGGTTAGGAAGACATTAGCCACAACCACCCACCTGACCAATCGCATCGTTATTATCTGCACATTGTCTGTAAGTCCCTGCCCATGCAAGTAAGCCGCCTTTTGTTATGATAGAAGGTTACAGTTATCCTGCTAGACTAGACTGTGGGTAGTACAGAGACGCAGCGGAGGCAGCAAACAAACACAGGATGTGAATTCTATGTCAGGACCGGAGGCTCCGATTATGCTTCTCATTTCTTCATTGTTTATTCACAGCAGCCAATGAAACAAAAGTAAAATAAACACCACAATGCCCATGAACACCTCAATGTCACATGATCAACCATAGAGTATCCCTTATATATAAGATCTGACTATGGTGACAGTGTCCTCTTTCTTTGCTACTCCGCAGCCAGTTAAGTGCCTTCCCATTACTATGATTGCTTGTTAGTTAACATGCTTTAGGTTTTGGCATATATATTGTTGTTGTGATAATTATTTGGTAATTGTTATACTGCTATTGTACACCGATATTGCTCAGTTGATTGTACCTGGTCGGATTTTTACTTGGTTTGATTTCGACTTAATCTTCTGCTTTCTCTTCACGTGTAGTGAGTGATTGGAAGCGCTCAGCCTCCCCAACCGGGCGCTTCGTGCCCAGGTCTCTAATTACGTGGAGCGGGAGGGAAGGGAGCGAGGCCGCGCATCGATCCGAAGCACAGTCCTCTTTCTTCGGAACTGAGAGCCCTGCATCGCACATGCACGGCGGCCATTTTGACTGCTTAAGTTTCACTTTCGCGCTTGAAACGACCGCGGGAGCAGCGTTTTTCTGTGACACCCGACACCATCTGCTGGTGTAGGGTTGTACAATTGTTACATAGGCCTTCCCTAGAGTGGTTGGCAAGCCCTCCCTCCAATTTTGAAACATTATTGGCCAGTATTTTCCTTTTGCCTTGGCTTGCCTGGAGTTGTACCACTCACCTAATTGATCTTAACCACAAGACTTTTCAGTACCTTGCCTGGGAATAATAATTTAACCCTAGTGTAAGGGTCAGGCAATCCTCCTGTGGGGTAATAATAACTACACTAAGGTGTACCATTATGTTGGAATATTTTTATGAGGAGGAGTACTATGAGGAGGAACCCTCTGGGTCCATGTAGCAAGACCTCGTCGAGGCACTTGATGCAGGAGTGCAGCACTCAGTTGATAGAGCCCTGGTGCAAGCCACAGAGCCATTGAAGCTCCATCTATGCCGCTATGCTCAACAACATGGCTGGCTTACCAGCTCAGGCAGCTGCCACAAATCCAGTGGCAAAGGGGTCAGAAACCCCCATGTGGCGAACTTTGCAAAACTGGCCAAGATTACAGTCCTCCAGCTAATGAGGCTACGGTCACAGAGATGCCCAAAGATGACAATGAGGATACCTCCTCTGACCACGTGTCTGAGGAAGAAGAGGCTCCTGGCCCTCCAAGAGATTGAAGAAGGAGCATCACACAGAAACAGTTCATCCCAATTCTTACGCCTCAAGAAGTGGCCGACTATGTCCAATCCCATTTCAGGCAGGCCTTCGACAAGGACGTGAGGGCACGTCTAAGTTCAGAATGTCCAAGACCAGACCTGCCAGGTAAAGTGGCGGAGACTCTTGAGGTTGATCCCTCATTGTTAACATATCTGAGGAAGTACTCCAAAGCCCCTAAAAAGGGCATTGACCAGGCGTGGAGATCATGTCAGGACAAACTTTTAGACAGGGCAGGCCCCTTGGCGAAGATACTAGAGCTGTGCTTTAGGGCCAGAGAATTCGCACTAGCTATTGACCCGGAAGAATTGATTGGTTGGGCGAAGAGGGCAGTATGCCAAATAGGAAATGTGAACTGCGCATTCTCCAGCAAGAGGCGTAGCTCAATTTTATTGAAGCTGGACCCCAAATTAGCGGAACTATCCTCCTCTGAGTCAGGTCCCCTTTCTCCGGGCCTCCTTTTCGGCCAGCCTTTTCTTAAAACACTTACAAAATTTGTTGCCAGCTTCAGTGGATTAGACAAAGCATAAGGCTCTCTTAAATGTGCGTTCCGAGGGTGGTCGTTCGGCCGGGGCTACAACCAAAGCGCCCCTCGTGGTCAGTACCACCAACATAGAGGAGGTTACCAGGACCCCAATTACAATACTAACTCCTCCTTCTACCCAACACGACGTGCCAAGAATATATTCTGAAAGGGCAGATACGGAGGAAATCGGGGTGGACCACAAGATACCGGTAATTCAGGTGAGACTGATTCCATGTTCGGAAGTAATTCTGTGGGGGCAGGATCCAGTCATTTCTGCAGACTTGGCGCTCAATCTCACAAGATGCCTGGATCCTAGAGACAGTGCAAGGGTACAAGATAGAACTTAACAGCTCCCCCAGTCATCACTCTCCCAGCCCTCAAATGTATTTTTCCCAACAAGAGCAGGACTTTATCTCCAAAGAGATAGACTCTCTTTTAACCCCTCCCATGCTGGTGACGGAACCGCTCCGTCACCAGCCTCGGTCGCGCTGTGCTGGTGACGGAGCGGTTCAGTCACGGCCCGCCAGTGCGGCGCTGATTTCGCACCTGCGTGGCGCGTTCCATTGAGCGGGCGGGGCCGTGATGGAACCGCTCCGTCACAAGCACAGCGCGCCCGAGGCTCGTGACGGAGCGGTTCTGACATGAGCATGGGAGTGCCGCGCGGCCCCCCTCCCCCTAGCGCTGCATCGGAATTGCAGCTGCAGCCAAGGGGTTAAAGAAAGGAGCCCTAGTGATACCAGACCCTCACCCCTGAGGTTTCACCAACAATATCTTCCTTGTAGAGAAGAAGGGGGTGGATCCAGGCTAGTCTTAAATCTAAAGGATTTCAATGGATTGGTAATATTTCGGCCCTTCAAGATAGAGGTAATCCATATTTTCTGCTACCTCCTTCAAGAAGGGGATTGGATGGTCCATTTGGACCTAAAATGCGCATATCTATCATTTCCCATCTATGAACCACGTCTTTGTTTTCTGCAGTTCCCCTGGCAGGGAGTTTGTTTTGAATACAAAGTCCTCCCCTTCGCCCTTTCGCCAGCACCATGGTGCTTCAAGAAACTCCTTCGCCCAGTCGTGGAATCATTGAAAGCACGGGGTGTTCATCTAATAATTTACCTAGACAACATCATCTTCATGGCGCGCTGTCCTCATCTGGTGATGACACATCTCAAATGGCCGATCGACCTTTTACAGAGTCTAGGATTCATTGTGAATCCTCAGAAATTGATTCTAACACCAGCCCAATTTATTGAATTTCTAGGTTTTCAGATCGAATCACAGAGTTGACAACTTTGCTTTCCAGTTTAGAAAATCAGATCGATCAAGACAGAGTTGAGATTGATTTTGAACAAGCAGAGTGTATCATTGATATCTGTAGCCCGGGTAGTCGGGCTGCTTGCTTTGTCGATTCAGGTGATATTCCCAGGCCCCCCTAACTACCGAGCTCTTTAAAGACTAAAAATTCAACATCTCCGGAAAGGCCTCGGATATGCAGAACAGATTCCCCTCTCAGAAGAGAAGAGGTGGGAGATGTTGTGGTGGCTAGACCACCTAGAGGCTTGGAACCTCCCCGGAAATCGTGATAGAATATGAGGCCAGCCATTGGGGTTGGGGAGCCCATTGCGGTCCGATGTCCACTGGTGGCCAATGGTCACAGGAGGAACTTGCATTGCATATCTGGAGCTGCTGGGGGGCTCCTTTGCAGTTCGCTGTCTTTCTCCTCGGAAGACGGACTGTTGTATCCTCCTTCGCAAGGACAAATTGTCAGCGGTATGTTATGTCAACAAACTAGGGGGGACGAGATCCTGGATTCAGGCAGAAATCGCCAAGGATATCTGGCATTTTTGCCTGCAACACAGAATTTCAGTAGTGGCGGAATACCTCCCGGGCCACAACAACAAGGTGGCCGACTGGCACTTCCGTCATCTGAGGGACTTCATCGACAGGAGACTCCATCCCCGGGTTTTTCCAGTCACTAAACCACCTCTGGGGTCCTTACACGTTGGACCTGTTTGCATCTCATCTCATCTCATCTCAACAGTCAACTCCCAGCTTTTTACAGCTGGCACCAGATACGCAGGCGATCGCCTCGGATGCATTCCTACAGGATTGACCAACATCTCTGTGTTATGCCTTTCTCCCTGTTTATGATGATTCACAGAGTTCTAGCTCCTATCCGACGTCAGCAATCGGAATTAATACTGATCACTCCACTCTGGAGGGCCCAGGGGTGGTTTCCAGTGCTCCTGGAAATGTTATGTGCAGTACCGTTCCTTCTTCCACAAAGGAGGAACCTATTGCTGGACCCTCAGAAGGCCCCTCATCCATTGATGGAATCAGGACAACTTCCTCTGGTGGGTTTCAGGGACAGATGGAAAGTCCTGGGCCTTTCACGAGACGCTGACAAATGTATTAGTGAAGCCTGGTCAGCTAACACCCACAAGGGGTACTCATCAGCTTGGAAGCGATGGTGTAGCTGGTGCTCTCAACGGGAAGTTGATCTCTCTAAGGCACATGTCTCTTTGACTGTAAATTTGTTGGCCTCTATGCAGCATCAGGCTTAGCTTACAGGACTGTGGACAATATCTGGTCAGACATCTCAGCAGGGCATGTGCCAGTGGAAAGCAAACCGGTTGGAGAACATCCTTTGGTGTGTAAACTGCTCAGGGGTATCCGGATGCTCAAGCCCCCTTGCCCTAAATACTCGGAACTGTGGGATGTGTCTACCATCCTGAGATTCTTGGAAGCCTGGCCTTCCAATAAATATTTATCTAGGAAGCAGCTGTCTGCCAAGCGGACCATGCTGCTTTGTCTGGTGTCATGCAAGAGTCTCGGATGGCTGAGTGTTAGACTTAGCGGGACATAGGTTCTCCCTAGGGGGGGGGATGACTTTTGCTATCACTAAGCGAACTAAGTGTTACCTCTTCGATATCTTACCTGGCTTTTCTTAATAACCCCATGCTGTGCATCGTGCAACGTTTAAAAGACTATGAGGTGAGTACAGCTGACATTCATTCAGACATGAAAGGTCCATTGTTAATTGCATTATAAAAGCCCTTTCGATCTGTGACTCTTGTCACTTTGTCAAGATGGTTGCGTTGGCTCATGGGCGAGGCGGGCATGATGTACCAAAGTTCAGAGCCCACTAAGCCAGAGGAGCTATGGCTGCTAAGTCTTTTTCATTAGGTGTCAGCCTTATAGATATTATGAATGCAGCCGATTGGTCAACAGAGCACACTTTCAAGTCTTTCGATTATAAGACTATTGTGGATGTGGATTCTGTCATGGTGGCTAAGCTTTAAACCAGCATAATTGAAGCCTCCGGTCCTGACATAGAATAAAAAAATGTGCAAACAGTTGTGACAAGAATTTTTAATTCTATTAAGGACACGGAGGCGAGAATTATCCCACCCAAATGTTCTGCATATCTGCATTGTTCTTGCATTATAATTTGGCATAATATGTTCATACTGCATTATGACTTCCTATGTTCTGCCCTTCCCTTTATGATTATAATGAGGTGTCAGATTTGGAGAATGGTATTACAATTTATCCTTTACACTTTCAGGTGCTGATAACAAGTAGAGCTCGATTTTGCGCATCGATGTAAGGTCGTCAAAATGCCAAAGGAGGTTATCAGGGCTTATTGGTCCAAGAACCAGGTTCCAAGGTTGAGCCCCATTGGGCTGCAAGTTGTCTCTTCAAGAGGAAGTTCGTCCATTACAAGGATGTTTTTTACCAGATCAAGTTTTGTTTACGGACTTAACTGTTAGATGATCATACAAAGAAAGAGAACACTGTCACCTCAGTCAGAGCTTATATAGAAGGAACTCTCTACGGTTGATCATGTGACATTGAGGTGTTCAGGGGAATTATAGTGTTTATTTTACTTTTGTTTCGTTGGCTGCTGTGAATAAACAGTGAAGAAATGAAAAGCATAATCCTTTTAATCCTTCTTAATAGGACATCCACACCTTTGTTCTCATCTGACATTTGCTTTTTGTTATATAGCCCAACTCACTAATTATATCAGATGTTTCTGATACTTTGTAAACGTTATTAACCCCAACCCCTCTTCCCTAGGTTGCAATCTGAACTCCGGTGTATTTGGGTTGAGCACAGCAAGTGTAAGGCAAAAAAGTAAAATGGTTTTCCTCTCACCCACTGGTTCTGTTTCCTATATTGACCTTGTTATATATCTTGCATGATGGACATTTGTATGTCTGGTCTTTCATGGCAGGGACACACTCCTGTCCTGTGTCTCTAATCCCTTCTGCTTCATGTTTGGTTGGTTGACCTGCCGGTGTCCCAGACATTGATACCAGCTATCCCTTCACTACAATTTAAATAAATGAAAGCGAACTCTATGTTTGGGTTTATTCCCACACCACCACATTGAATTGAATTGCATTTCACTGACCATATTTCAGTGAATAATCTTGTGTCATGCCAAATTCAAGGCAAATACAAATGTACTTCTCTATGACTGCCGCGAATTTACACTTGAATGCACAATACATGATCTCCCCATGTCCCCTGCTCCTATTGTTTTCGCTTACATCCAACACCATCAATCTAGTCACACCTTACAGTGCTTGCTATTACTTCAGGCATTCCAAGGGGATGTCCCATCACCTGCTTCTTCATGGTTGGAATCCTTGCAGTTCCTTTAAAATACTATTTATTTGAAGACTTACTCTCATCTACAATGATCTTACTGGAAAAGAGAGTGTTTTATGAAGTAATAAGTTACTCAGGCACTAACTATACAAAGGAGTAAATAATGGTTACCGGTATACAACTGTGGCTACTGCCTTCTGTCCATTTGCTGCTTCACTCTGGACTTTTAGCTCTGCAACCTCCTACTCCCCACTACTTCATATTGTCTTCACCTCCAAGCCAGCATTGTATTAATGATATCACAGGCCCTTCAGCTCTAGCTGGTACACATTGCGAACAGCAGCATTCGCATACAATAAAAAAGCCAATCACCCTGAGAGAGGAAACCCTCCTTCAACAAACAACCTAATGCTGCACAAGTTAAATAACGCTAAAACACCAGTTATTGTACAAGGTTACTCCTGCTATGACAGTTACTTCTACTCAGGAACTAGCGTGAGCGTCCTCATAGTTGCTATACTCATGCTTTACTGTAGGTTGACCCTCTCTCCCTCCTGAGTGCACTTTTAAGGCACCTACTTTAGCAAGTAAACATTCAAATCTGCCTGGGGCTGTTGGCAGTGATAAGAGCTGGTCCTTAGGCCATGCCCTCCTTGATGTATAACTTGATGCACTTGTCTCCTTCCTTGGTGGGTGTGATCTTGGGCCTCTGGATGCCTCTAGCCAGAGTATATCAGTATTTCTCTTGGTTGGACTATATCCATCATTGCAATGGCAGCCTGTGTCCAGAGCACGTCTGTGGGTTGCTCCTTTGTTGCTCCTGGGTAGACTCTTCAGATCATGTACCATGGCTGTCTATCTACTGTTGCCTGGGGGTTCCATTCGGTAGCTTCTTGGTGGACTCCATAGTGCACTGTACATGGCTGTCTGTATCCCAGTTGAAATGGGGGTTGAGTGGTGCACTCCTTTGTTGATGATTTGTCTTCGAATTTTAAATTTTACTTAACTCAGTTTTGATTGGGTGTGCTAAGAGGGAAGGAGGAGCCACCCTCCACAAGAATTAGATGAATAGTTAACTATTGACGATGGTCAATAGACCCTTCTTGCACTACCGGTGGCAGAAATCCATCTGCATATGTAATCTACAAATTTACTGATACTTAGTTCTGTTTGCAAAATTCTTTTAATTTGAAATAAATCATTTCATTTTTTCATGATTATCTGAACATCCGCTGTATCCATTTTCTGTAAACAATCAATCTTTCTTGATGTTTTTTTAACACTTTTCAACGCGGGTTGATCAACAGACGCCTTGAATCCAAATCCTCGTAACCGGACGCTAGGATCCATCCCTGACTCTTCGTAGAGAGCACTTTGTGTTAACCCGAAGTCGCACGAAAATATTTCGACTCAATGCACTTATTTTTTATTTATTTTATTTATGAAGTTTTATATAGCGCAAACAAGATCCTGAGGGATTTCAGAGCACCTTACAATGGATGGTAGGAAGGACATAAATGCAAAATCGACATCAAGTAGGCGTAAAAAACAGGATTGATCGCAGATTCAGGGACAGCTGCACAAAAAAAAGAACATTAACAAATTATAGTAAAATGGAAGTAAGAACAATGTCTTTGAGCAGGTGAGCCTAGCCCAAATAGGGTAAGAATGTATTCATTAAGAATTTTTTGGCTTCTAATTTGAACGCAGTTGTTGAAGAGATTTGGCGTACTTCCGGTGGAAGAGAGTTCCATATCTATGGGGCAGCGCCAGAGAAGGCTCTGTGATAAGTTCTCTTTTTCCTAAGGATGAGTGGTTTCAAGAGGAAAGTATTGGTGCTTCTTGAGGCTATTACACCACAAGAAAGCTCAAGTCTTTGCGCAAGGTACCTGGGAGTATTGAAGTGAAGGGCTTTGTGCGCCAGAACGGCGATCTTTAACTGAATACGTGTATAACGCAACCTCACTAGAGGTGTAAAGTGCTATATAAATGCAGTTACAATAGAATGCAATATAACTAAAGCTCAGCTTCAGGCTGACTTGGTAAAGGGCACTTCTTTTGCTATAAGCTTTCACCTGTTCACCCCACCTGATCTGAACATGAGTGGGCGCTCTTGAAATTGGTTCATGTTGACCCGCCTATCCTGTGAAGAGGCCCACATAACTAACCATTTCTAAATATGACCGTCCCAGCACCATCGACACTAGTCCCAGGATATGCTTTAGAGGTTGAATGCCCGTCACTTTCTCGAACCTTCTTGGAGTGTGTTTTGGGAATTCACGTGCCCAGTGATGGAAACACTTGTAAAAACGTTCGGACGTCCATATTGCCTGAACGTTTCGGAGTTTCAAAAGGTCAAGCAAATGTTCTATTTACGCTCACTTTTCCCACAACAATAGCAAACAGATTTATGTTCCCTGGAGAAAATGCTGCTAGTATTCACAGAGTTCTTAACAATTAGATCCTACGCAATGAATAAAATTGCTACAAAGCAGAGCACATTGATTTGCACTATTTTGCTGCTTCATTCATAAGAAATGATGCGTGTGGTGCAGTCTGACATTTTCGCCTACATTTCAGGTCGGAAAAGCATAGGCCATTGTATTTCCTCCACTTCCTCTTAGCTAAGCGCGGCCATAGTTGTGAATAATCAGTTTGCGCAGCTGTATAAAGTTGTTTATGTAATATGCTGTTAAGTGTTTTGCAAAACCAGTTTGCTCTATCCGTATTACACAAGCAGCTAAATTGTTACAAAACTGTTGTGCAAAACATGTCGTAATATGGCCTTAGTTCCCTGCAGGACCGTGGCTCGTAGCTGGAGCTGAGTAAATCATTTGTAGGCGAGGGAGGAAGCCAAGTTCTGTAACCTTACCAAACGTACTGCCATCCGGAAGTTTGATCGTCCTGGCCAGAGCACGAGCCAGACATGCTCTACCCACTTCTAAGACAATGGTTGAAATCGAAAACCGAACCGATACTAGGCTTGCAAACGATTCTAGACCATGCAAATGTCCCTACAAGCAGTCTGAATAACTCACAACTATACTATGCAGAGAAGATGCAATATAGTTAAGGTGAGAACATATTCACCCCAGCCCAACACCTTCATCTTAGAGCCGCCTCCCCCGCTGCCCCCCAACCTCCGTAAACTCCCCACCTTCAAAACACTCGAGCCCGGCCCAAGGAATCTGTAAGAACCTTCCTCCCCACTCTGCCTCTCTCCCACTCTTACAAGATGCTTTCACTTTGCTTGACCAAGCAGTTGAATGGCGCTGTCTCTCAATCCCTGAATCCCACTCTCTGTCTGAAAACCTGAAAACAGGTTGTCTTATCCCAGCGCCATCATTTCAGTCACAGAAAAGGGGGTGGTGATGAACAGAGTGCCTGAATTAAGCAGACCACTCTTACCCAGTCCAAAGATCAGGGCTTGATCCATCACCGTTTTTTAGCTCACTGCACCATCCCAGCTCAGAACTTGGCTATATGCAAATTAGTCTGTTCCTGTCCCAGTGCATGATGGGAACAGGGCAAACCAAACTACCAAGCCAATTCTTATACTGGGAAGGAAACAAGCTTCCGGGGACCGGTTTCTGCCATTTCAGGCGTCTTCGGCCCGGCTTGCTTGAATCCTGATGGTGCAATGAGCAAGGGACTCACATCTGAGTATACCCTTCCACGCTTATGGTGGACAAAATGATTCAGAAAAGGGGGTGGTGATGAACAGAGTGCCTGAATTAAGCAGACCACTCTTACCCAGTCCAAAGATCAGGGCTTGATCCATCACCGTTTTTTAGCTCACTGCACCATCCCAGCTCAGAACTTGGCTATATGCAAATTAGTCTGTTCCTGTCCCAGTGCATGATGGGAACAGGGCAAACCAAACTACCAAGCCAATTCTTATACTGGGAAGGAAACAAGCTTCCGGGGACCGGTTTCTGCCATTTCAGGCGTCTTCGGCCCGGCTTGCTTGAATCCTGATGGTGCAATGAGCAAGGGACTCACATCTGAGTATACCCTTCCACGCTTATGGTGGACAAAATGATTCAGAAAAGGGGGTGGTGATGAACAGAGTGCCTGAATTAAGCAGACCACTCTTACCCAGTCCAAAGATCAGGGCTTGATCCATCACCGTTTTTTAGCTCACTGCACCATCCCAGCTCAGAACTTGGCTATATGCAAATTAGTCTGTTCCTGTCCCAGTGCATGATGGGAACAGGGCAAACCAAACTACCAAGCCAATTCTTATACTGGGAAGGAAACAAGCTTCCGGGGACCGGTTTCTGCCATTTCAGGCGTCTTCGGCCCGGCTTGCTTGAATCCTGATGGTGCAATGAGCAAGGGACTCACATCTGAGTATACCCTTCCACGCTTATGGTGGACAAAATGATTCAGAAAAGGGGGTGGTGATGAACAGAGTGCCTGAATTAAGCAGACCACTCTTACCCAGTCCAAAGATCAGGGCTTGATCCATCACCGTTTTTTAGCTCACTGCACCATCCCAGCTCAGAACTTGGCTATATGCAAATTAGTCTGTTCCTGTCCCAGTGCATGATGGGAACAGGGCAAACCAAACTACCAAGCCAATTCTTATACTGGGAAGGAAACAAGCTTCCGGGGACCGGTTTCTGCCATTTCAGGCGTCTTCGGCCCGGCTTGCTTGAATCCTGATGGTGCAATGAGCAAGGGACTCACATCTGAGTATACCCTTCCACGCTTATGGTGGACAAAATGATTCAGAAAAGGGGGTGGTGATGAACAGAGTGCCTGAATTAAGCAGACCACTCTTACCCAGTCCAAAGATCAGGGCTTGATCCATCACCGTTTTTTAGCTCACTGCACCATCCCAGCTCAGAACTTGGCTATATGCAAATTAGTCTGTTCCTGTCCCAGTGCATGATGGGAACAGGGCAAACCAAACTACCAAGCCAATTCTTATACTGGGAAGGAAACAAGCTTCCGGGGACCGGTTTCTGCCATTTCAGGCGTCTTCGGCCCGGCTTGCTTGAATCCTGATGGTGCAATGAGCAAGGGACTCACATCTGAGTATACCCTTCCACGCTTATGGTGGACAAAATGATTCAGAAAAGGGGGTGGTGATGAACAGAGTGCCTGAATTAAGCAGACCACTCTTACCCAGTCCAAAGATCAGGGCTTGATCCATCACCGTTTTTTAGCTCACTGCACCATCCCAGCTCAGACCTTGGCTATATGCAAATTAGTCTGTTCCTGTCCCAGTGCATGATGGGAACAGGGCAAACCAAACTACCAAGCCAATTCTTATACTGGGAAGGAAACAAGCTTCCGGGGACCGGTTTCTGCCATTTCAGGCGTCTTCGGCCCGGCTTGCTTGAATCCTGATGGTGCAATGAGCAAGGGACTCACATCTGAGTATACCCTTCCACGCTTATGGTGGACAAAATGATTCAGAAAAGGGGGTGGTGATGAACAGAGTGCCTGAATTAAGCAGACCACTCTTACCCAGTCCAAAGATCAGGGCTTGATCCATCACCGTTTTTTAGCTCACTGCACCATCCCAGCTCAGAACTTGGCTATATGCAAATTAGTCTGTTCCTGTCCCAGTGCATGATGGGAACAGGGCAAACCAAACTACCAAGCCAATTCTTATACTGGGAAGGAAACAAGCTTCCGGGGACCGGTTTCTGCCATTTCAGGCGTCTTCGGCCCGGCTTGCTTGAATCCTGATGGTGCAATGAGCAAGGGACTCACATCTGAGTATACCCTTCCACGCTTATGGTGGACAAAATGATTCAGAAAAGGGGGTGGTGATGAACAGAGTGCCTGAATTAAGCAGACCACTCTTACCCAGTCCAAAGATCAGGGCTTGATCCATCACCGTTTTTTAGCTCACTGCACCATCCCAGCTCAGAACTTGGCTATATGCAAATTAGTCTGTTCCTGTCCCAGTGCATGATGGGAACAGGGCAAACCAAACTACCAAGCCAATTCTTATACTGGGAAGGAAACAAGCTTCCGGGGACCGTTTTCTGCCATTTCAGGCGTCTTCGGCCCGGCTTGCTTGAATCCTGATGGTGCAATGAGCAAGGGACTCACATCTGAGTATACCCTTCCACGCTTATGGTGGACAAAATGATTCAGAAAAGGGGGTGGTGATGAACAGGGATGGTACAGTGAGCTAAAAAACGGTGATGGATCAAGCCCTGATCTGTTGACTGGGTAGGAGTGTTCTGATTAACTCAGATACTCTGTCCATCACCACCCCCCTTTTTGTAATTATTTTGGCCACCATGAGTGTGGAAGGGTATGCTCAGACATGAGTCCCTTGCTCATTGCACCATCAGGATTCAAGCAAGCCGGGCCGAAGACGGCTGTTATGCCAGAAACCGGTCCCCGGAAGCTTGTTTCCTTTCCAGTGAAGAATTGGCTTGGTAGTTTGGTCTGCCCTGTTCCCATGATGCACTGGGCCAGGGACAGACTAATTTGCATATAGCCAGGTTCTGAACTGGGATGGTACAGTGAGCTAAAAAACGGTGATGGATCAAGCCCTGATCTGTTGACTGGGTAGGAGTGTTCTGATTAACTCAGATACTCTGTCCATCACCACCCCCCTTTTTGTAATTATTTTGGCCACCATGAGTGTGGAAGGGTATGCTCAGACATGAGTCCCTTGCTCATTGCACCATCAGGATTCAAGCAAGCCGGGCCGAAGACGGCTGTAATGCCAGAAACCGGTCCCCGGAAGCTTGTTTCCTTTCCAGTGAAGAATTGGCTTGGTAGTTTGGTCTGCCCTGTTCCCATGATGCACTGGGCCAGGGACAGACTAATTTGCATATAGCCAGGTTCTGAACTGGGATGGTACAGTGAGCTAAAAAACGGTGATGGATCAAGCCCTGATCTGTTGACTGGGTAGGAGTGTTCTGATTAACTCAGATACTCTGTCCATCACCACCCCCCTTTTTGTAATTATTTTGGCCACCATGAGTGTGGAAGGGTATGCTCAGACATGAGTCCCTTGCTCATTGCACCATCAGGATTCAAGCAAGCCGGGCCGAAGACGGCTGTAATGCCAGAAACCGGTCCCCGGAAGCTTGTTTCCTTTCCAGTGAAGAATTGGCTTGGTAGTTTGGTCTGCCCTGTTCCCATGATGCACTGGGCCAGGGACAGACTAATTTGCATATAGCCAGGTTCTGAACTGGGATGGTACAGTGAGCTAAAAAACGGTGATGGATCAAGCCCTGATCTGTTGACTGGGTAGGAGTGTTCTGATTAACTCAGATACTCTGTCCATCACCACCCCCCTTTTTGTAATTATTTTGGCCACCATGAGTGTGGAAGGGTATGCTCAGACATGAGTCCCTTGCTCATTGCACCATCAGGATTCAAGCAAGCCGGGCCGAAGACGGCTGTAATGCCAGAAACCGGTCCCCGGAAGCTTGTTTCCTTTCCAGTGAAGAATTGGCTTGGTAGTTTGGTCTGCCCTGTTCCCATGATGCACTGGGCCAGGGACAGACTAATTTGCATATAGCCAGGTTCTGAACTGGGATGGTACAGTGAGCTAAAAAACGGTGATGGATCAAGCCCTGATCTGTTGACTGGGTAGGAGTGTTCTGATTAACTCAGATACTCTGTCCATCACCACCCCCCTTTTTGTAATTATTTTGGCCACCATGAGTGTGGAAGGGTATGCTCAGACATGAGTCCCTTGCTCATTGCACCATCAGGATTCAAGCAAGCCGGGCCGAAGACGGCTGTAATGCCAGAAACCGGTCCCCGGAAGCTTGTTTCCTTTCCAGTGAAGAATTGGCTTGGTAGTTTGGTCTGCCCTGTTCCCATGATGCACTGGGCCAGGGACAGACTAATTTGCATATAGCCAGGTTCTGAACTGGGATGGTACAGTGAGCTAAAAAACGGTGATGGATCAAGCCCTGATCTGTTGACTGGGTAGGAGTGTTCTGATTAACTCAGATACTCTGTCCATCACCACCCCCCTTTTTGTAATTATTTTGGCCACCATGAGTGTGGAAGGGTATGCTCAGACATGAGTCCCTTGCTCATTGCACCATCAGGATTCAAGCAAGCCGGGCCGAAGACGGCTGTAATGCCAGAAACCGGTCCCCGGAAGCTTGTTTCCTTTCCAGTGAAGAATTGGCTTGGTAGTTTGGTCTGCCCTGTTCCCATGATGCACTGGGCCAGGGACAGACTAATTTGCATATAGCCAGGTTCTGAACTGGGATGGTACAGTGAGCTAAAAAACGGTGATGGATCAAGCCCTGATCTGTTGACTGGGTAGGAGTGTTCTGATTAACTCAGATACTCTGTCCATCACCACCCCCCTTTTTGTAATTATTTTGGCCACCATGAGTGTGGAAGGGTATGCTCAGACATGAGTCCCTTGCTCATTGCACCATCAGGATTCAAGCAAGCCGGGCCGAAGACGGCTGTAATGCCAGAAACCGGTCCCCGGAAGCTTGTTTCCTTTCCAGTGAAGAATTGGCTTGGTAGTTTGGTCTGCCCTGTTCCCATGATGCACTGGGCCAGGGACAGACTAATTTGCATATAGCCAGGTTCTGAACTGGGATGGTACAGTGAGCTAAAAAACGGTGATGGATCAAGCCCTGATCTGTTGACTGGGTAGGAGTGTTCTGATTAACTCAGATACTCTGTCCATCACCACCCCCCTTTTTGTAATCATTTCAGTCACAACGCACCCTGTATGCCCGATATTCAAGGCGTCAGCTATGGGACAGAGATTGACTCTGGCTTCTCTAGGAGAACACATTTTGGCCAGTGCAGGTGCTGATTTACTCCCCACAACGTCGACTGAGGCAGAAATTAGGCCCAGGCGCTAAAATAACAAGCATTGGCATAGCCAAGAAGTCTCGCCTTTGGGGACTTTTTAGTGTTTAGCGACAGCTATTGGCTTTGCTAATGTGTTTAATGTGTGTTATAGAGTAGTGTAGCTGCTGTACAGCTTGTTGCAAAGTTTTAATAAGTAAGTGTTATACGAATTTGTGTTACTTTATATATAATTAAGAAGATACTATGTATAATTGAACGACTGTATTAAAAAAAAATAACATAAAGAATGCCATAACGCATGCCTGCAGTGAAGACGGGCCTTGTGGGTTGTTTCTGTGGAACGTGTGCTCGTCAGTGCTGGGGCACCTTGCTTTCCCGGTTTACACCGCACTCCAAGTACATTTTGCTGAACTGGTCCATAATGGGTACAGATACGACCTGAAAGAGCCCTCCTTGTCGCCAAAAACAGTGTCTCCAGTCATCTTGGATTTGAGCACATATGCACTCCGTTAGTATTTTGGTGCCACAAGACCCTGTAACTGCATTATGCTGGAGTAAAACCGAGTCGGGAATCTATGGGATCGGCTTACAGACTGATTTAGAGTAACTTACAACAGCAGGTTAGTTCCCGTTTAAACCCCTTTCTTAAGCAACTAATACTCCACAACTTCCCTGGAACACAGAAGGATCAACAGCCTCTGTCACCTGCAAACAAAGACCTACTACCTGCCAGGGAGCTACGGTAGACTTTTGTTCCTACACCGGATTTGAATCTATTCAGAAGTGTTTCAGATCATCACTGGGTTATTTAGACAAGATTATACTGCTTGTGCCCAGGCACTTCAAAAGTCCCCAACCTTTCTGTGTATTCCTTCTGGACATCATACTAGAAGATCAAGTTGTGGAAAGGCCTCCTTTAACTTCAAGACATTGCCACAGCCAAAAGTTTAGTTGCTTCTGTTTTATGGCTTTCTTCCAGGTAGAGACAGGGGTCTCTGTTTTTCAGGATCTTCCATGCTATCCCAGCCTCTGGGGTCCAGCTTCAATGGCCCTCGGAGCAACATCTGAATCCATACTGTAAGAAACTGGCTTATTAACGACTACCCATCTCAAGGAATAATCACAACCCTTGTCAGGGTGAAGCCTCTAAGGCACCAAATTAACTTGAGCACAACCCTTAGTAGCTATGGCAAAGAACGAACAGGCTTAACTTAGGGCAGTGTGTAAAGTATTTATGCAATGCCAAAACAATAATGAAGTCAAATGGCAAAACAATAAAAATCCAAATCGGAATCAGAAAACTTGAGTAACATTTAATAAACAAAATGACCAAAAAAATCAATAAGGGGAACTGGAGATATGAATTTTTAAAGGTTTAAGTTGAAATAGAGTCAAGAAGCACAAAATGCCAATGATAGTCAATGGTTGCCCCAGACTAGGGCCTAGGTTTAATTTGAGGCTGATCATGATGGAGCACGGGTCGGATACATAAACAGGTTCATCCTAGTCAATGATTTTACCTTCTGGTTTAGTCCTTTATGTCACAATCCACCACTTGAGTACACTTCTAAATCCCCCAGGAACTCAACAGAGGCACTCAGAGACTCACAATGTGTTGGGCAGAAGCCAACAGCAGGGTCTTGTCCTATCCAGGTCTAGGTACCACTGGTCAGCTCAGCAGTTGCAGGTAAGCCCTCTTGTAGCATGTTGTATCCTTGTAGATTGAGCAGGAGATCAGCCTCATGACCCTGGGTGTCCATTTCTTTGTCTTGGGAATCTCTTTGTCCTTTGTCCTTGAGGGTCCTCTCAGGTCACAGACAGTAGGTCCAGTACTCTTCTGTTCTTCCTTAGGTGCAGCCACTGTGAAGTGGGTGCGGATCTTCCACATTTATGTCTGTTAATAGAGTTTAGGATTGATTCCTGGACATGCCCAAACCCATGGGGTAAAGGCTCCCAGGGCCAACCCTACCCACTTTGAAATTTTTCAAGATGGCGATTGTCTTCAGTCACCCTAAACTTGGGCTCTGAGGGCTGGGGTGTGAGTGGGAAGTGTATTATGGTTATCCAAATGTCCTCCTGCATCTAGCACTAAAATCCAGATTAAGGCAGCCACCGAACCCACTACAAACACAGAGGCAGAAGACTGGTAGGTCAAAAGCAGGATTTTTCTGCAACCAGACAGTGGATACACAAGAATTTTCTTGGCATCCTGTTCCCTTACTTTCAAGTAATCCCCAAGAGATATATGTGGCTCATCATACCCGTCACGCAGGATATGACACTTCTGTCAAAAGGTGAGCCACGGCCCCACCCTGCTTATACTGCCAAGCTCAGAGTAGTCATCTCTGCCAATTCAGGTCAGCCTATTGTTTGCTACTGTGAGGCATTTCACACCTTTTTCTCCCCTATTAAAAGCTAATTACTGTCTGGGAACTGGCAGAGGACTATGCTTGTGAGCCTTCCGACAGTTCAGGCAGGTAAAGGGTAACTTTTAAGGATACTTTTCCTTAATATTTTCAAAAAATCCATGTTCACCATGGACTTGGATTTTTATTAACTGTTAAAAAATTGTTGTTTATTCATTTTTCTAGCTAATCACATTCCAGATATACAGTATTAAGATAATAATGTACATTTTGGTTTGCTACATAGGACAGATAGGCCTGCCACAGTGAAATATACCTTTTAGGTGTTAGTCACTATAAGGACATGTTAACATTAAACATTACATTTCTATATGTCCTACTTTTAAACAGATGCACTGCCTTGTGGGCTACACAGAACTAATAGGAATGACATATTAGTATTTAAAAAGGAGATTTTCACAGTACTACAGTCAGGCACAATGCTAGTCCTGGAGCCATATTTTCACTGCAACAGTAGTGGATGGCAATATAGGTTCTGCAGCCCATCAGTGGCATTTAGCTTCCTAGCCATTGGTACATTTCATACCATACACTAAGGAATTATAGGCAAGTTCAATATACCAATTAGGAGTATGCCAATTAGACTATGTTCAAATGGGGAGCACAGGCACTTTACTACTGGCTAACAGGGGTAAAGAGCATAAAGTTCTAAAGCCAGCAAAAATATAGGGTACAGTAAAAGGCTAAACTTCTGGGGTGCCCACACAGAAAAGGGGGATTTTCTACATGTACATTCAGGGTAAACTGAAGGTACTTCCAGACAGTCCTTCACAAGGTAGATGGGGAACCTTTTAACAAGAAGGCTATCTTCTTTTCTGATCAGCTCTTACTCTAAGGAGAGTTAAAGGAGTTTGAAAAAGGTGAACTCAGCTGTAATTGATACAAGTATCTAGGTGGATCCAGCTAAAATTCAAGCACAGTCTTTGCTTTGGTGTTACTGAATGAAAAGCCTGTTCCAAAGGTCCCTTACTATAAAAACAATGTCACAGTTCCAATTTCTCA
Organism: Lissotriton helveticus; assembly: GCF_964261635.1. Taxonomy (NCBI): domain Eukaryota; kingdom Metazoa; phylum Chordata; class Amphibia; order Caudata; family Salamandridae; genus Lissotriton; species Lissotriton helveticus. The sequence continues at coordinate 1,856,909,773 of NC_136061.1, read as the reverse complement.
AATAGGAGACATGACTAGGGGAGTTACACTGACAGGAAGGACATTGTGTTAAGAGGGATGTGAAGTTTGCCAGTTGATCACTTCACCTCAGAGTTAGGGTGTGAAAACAGGAATTACCTCCAAACCAGAGAAGGCTGAGACAGAGGGGAGATTAAGATACCAGACTGGACAAACATATAAATTCCAGTGCCTATTGATTTTACTTTATTACTTATGGGCCCCCAAGATGACATTCCTACGCCGTTTCTAGCAAAGGACAGAAAAAATGGGTTTTAATCCAAAATGTTACTTTACATATGCTACTTGCACAAGTATTCTAAGACAAGTTAGTTTATTTGTTGCAAATAGGACATACATTTCACTTTTCAGATTTAAAAGCTAAGCAGCTGTGCATAAAAATTACAGCTAGAGTGGTAAATCTGGCATTTTAAGTGGAAAAACAGCTTTAAATGGTCTTATTTAAGCAGATCTCCATCTGAGTTCCAATAGTAAAAAAACAAAATGTTCTCTGCGGGCTTACTTCTGGACTTAGACTTTGGTACAGATTGCACAATTATATTTGACTAACCAAAAATGTCATGTATGCCAATTTAAATACACAGTCGATTTTCAGTATCATGAAATGGCACTTGCACCTCCAAGTGCTTTGGTTGCAAGAGGAAGGCGAACCCATGGGGACCCCTTCCAATTTGAAAATGCATTACCACCTACTTGAAGTAGGTGGGAATTGCGAGTGTTTACATTAGTACATTGTTTTGAGACTCGCTATTTGGAAGAGAACGCCCCTTCCAAATAGTGAGTTGCAAATCCTATTTAGCAAGTCGCAAAAAAATTGTGGCTCCCTAAATATGCTATGTCATGGCCCAATATGTTTTTGCATGCACACACAGGTTTGCAAACCCGTTTGCGCATGCAAAAACGTGGTTGTACATCTGGCCCTTAGTGTCTTCACTTCTTTCTAAATCTTCATCCACTTAGATCCAAATAAATTCTGTCCATGAAATGGCATATTAGATAGGGGCAAAATCCAGACACTCATGGTCAGGTCTGTCGACATGACAGAAGGCTGGTTTTAACTTGCAAGTTTTCCAGGTTCTTCTATGAATGTCCCTCTTGTTTGATACCTCTGGCGCAAACATGGTGTATTGAGTAGAGCACCATTCTCTTCTAAATTTTCTGAGTTTTTTGCACTTAAAGGCCTGACATGCTGCAACTTGGAGCCAGCAAGATCCCTAAGCCAACACATGATGCAGAACTCATGTACATTTTTCCAGGCATGGTGCGTATTGCACTGCCTTGAAAACGTGCAAGGGGCATTCTTCATTAACATCATATCTCTTCAGACCTGATTACATGCCTCATAGGATGGAATTAACGAACCTTGTCTCGTGCTGCGGCAAAGACCTCATTCTGGGTTATGAAGCGGTGCAGAAATAAACGTTCACATTAATGTAATATGCAGAGCATACAAATTTACTTCCAAATAATTTAGAGTGGAGTACATGTCCTGGTGCATGATGTTTCAAGAAAACGGAAAACAGATTAGAATAATCCAGACCCAGCACTACATAGAAGGAAAAGCACAGCAATTTAATATACAACAGAAAAATGCTGCAAATATGCAGTTCAAAAAACGATTAGGAGCATTCTTCCAAACGCATTTTATAAACAACGGTATGCCAGGTTGGATCCACAGATTATATCATATAATACAGATTCCAAACAGACATTCAACGTTCATAATTTGTTCCGAACAATGAATACAGATGTATAATTTACAATAAAGCAAACAAATGACTAGTTCTCAGTTTTCATCTCAGATTCATCTACTGTCTCCATGCCGAAATAAATGGACCTTAGTCTATAATTCATCTGGTCGGACACTAGGGCAGTCGTCATATCTTAACGCGCATGAATCACAGCCAATGGTTGAATGCTGCACAAGTATCCTTAGGCTCAGGACAACTTTCTTAGGGGACTATCTGTGCAGTTTTTTCATTGTTGGAAACGGTGACTGACAGCAAAGTGGTGTATCATTTCCTGCAAAGACAAACACAATACACCCAATGATAAAATAATGCAAAAAAGTGCAAGTGTTATTTTACGAAATCGAATATTTGTGTAGGTTTTCAAATCAGTTTCACAAATTATCTCAAAAAGAGATCAATGACCTCAACAGATTAGATACTGTCCTCACAACTGAACATCTTCCTGCAGGCAGATATTTAGACAACTAAGGTTAGTTAGTGGTTGAAGGAGTGCAACTATGCATTTATCATTTTTTCTTTTTTGTCTGTTTTACATTGTTTTTTCATTAGCAAGGTTAGGACCATAGAGCATTCGTGAAACTTGTAACATTTAGTAATGGGTTGTATGTGCTCACCGCATTTTGCATACCGCATTAATGCAGGCTATCTGTTTGGGTTACGCAAAGTTGAATAAGGTGTATGATGTCAAATAAAGGCGTAAATGAATTGTGAGCTAACAAAGATTGAATGCAAAGAGGATAACAAAGGTGATGTGCCTGGGGACGCCCGGTTTTGGAGTTTTTACTGCTACTGCTGTCACTGCCAGGACCACAGCGCCCAGGATCCTTCGGGGCCAATCAGGCCACCAGAGAGTGCAGGAGGCGCTTAAAACAGCAGGAGGGCTCCCGCAGCGCATCAGGAAGAGGCAGGGCAGGGCCCCTCCTCTTGGCTTTTCAGGCGGGAACATGTGACCTGAGGACCTGAAGCATCTGGTGCATACTGACCCTCCAGCCAAGGTCTGTCTTTTTTGGTCTACTGCTGACATTGACCCGTGCCCCACGATCGCAGTGGAAGTTGACATCTGATCTTGAAATCTAGGAGACCTGAGGATTGATAGCGCAATAATTTCCTATTGCCCATTGTTTTAACTTTAACTTTCAACAACCGTCATTTGGCTGCTATCCGCGTTTCGTTTTTAATGAAATAATAAATATTCTCATTAAAGTCACCTGCCAGGGTGCTTTCGACTATATTGGACATGGTAAAAAGGAAGAGTCCAGTGGGGCGCGTAAAATCACCTAGGGATACTCTGCCATCCTCTTCCATTTTGAACTATATTACGGTTGCCATGGGGGCATTGGAAAAGCAGATTACATGTGTTGAAGAATCTTTAACTAATTGCACAAATAATATCTCTGGTAGTATTGGTAACTCTGCCCGGACACCATCTGCTCCAGTTGTAACTCCCGTTGACAGCCCTAGCAGTCCACTTGCTAATGGACAGTTGATCTGACAAACGCAAACCAAAGCGCTTGTCAGAAAGCGCTTTAAAATTCCTACAAATATTAACCCTCAGACCTTTCCATCGTTACCCGGGGGTGAGGGAGAGGGAGGCAAATGTACCAAAAAAACAGTCTATCATGGAAACTTTGGTTACTAATGCCACTAAAAACCTAGCTAACCATCAATGCCCTGAACACATTGCCTTGACTGTTCTCGTGCAGACCCTTACAGATACACTCACGACCGCACTCAGCAATTAAAGGGGTTTGAGAGGAATATGATATCTCGACTAGATAAGTTGGGGTTGACTCAGACAATATCAGCCAACCCTCAGCACCCCAGGGACCCCTCAGCCCCAATACCTCATCCCCCTGCTGTGGTATCTGAAAAAAAAACACAGTACTTACTTCCCTCTTCTCACAGCTTTAGCAAGGGTCGGTGAAACTAACAACTCCTCCCTGCCTACCTTACAAAGCAATCAGCACCTCTTGTCTATTCCTTCAGAGAGGGTAGGAGCTGTAAACAACTTCCCGGGAAGTAGACGTAATCCTGTCTCATTGCCCTTGTCATTCCAACCGGATCCTAGTATTTTTCCTTCCACCTTCTTTACTCATGCCACTTTAGAATCGCAACACCTTTTCCCTACATCCAACAAGCATTTACAATGCAACGGTTTCGCCTTTGGAAAAGTTTGAGTTATTGGCATTGTAAATGACAACATTTGTATTTATGTGTTGGTTTTGAAAACAGATAAATAAATGGCATTGTCATTTACATTGCAAATAGCTTTAACATTTCCAAAGGCGAAACCGTTGCATTGTAACAATACCCTTCATGCCCGCCCGAAGACACGTACCCCACATACACACACAAAACGGCACTCAAAGAAAAGCCTACACTTTTAAAACATACACCCCGAACAGAAACATACCAAAGAAAACATTGCGCATACCCTCTCTCCAATGGAAACGGACAAAAACACAGACTACTTCTAAGTAAACAACTCATAGCCTTAAAAAGCAACACAAATCCCGAAAAAACGTAGACAATGCACAAGAGCACAACCTACCGAAAATACTTCCCAAAAGAAAACCACCGCATACCCCCCTCATAAAGGAACGAACACTGACTACTCAAGTACCATATACCCCAAAACACATAGTCTCCGCCAAAGTCTCCCATGCCCGTACAGAAGCCCATAACCCGTATATCCTCTAAAATAATACACTCTGCAATACTGCCTCGATTATCTACCCCCCCCCCCAAATCCTCCTCCTTCCACCCAAAGCAGACACAGCTGCGCGGTTGAGTTTGGTTGCCGGGCGCCAGACAACAGCTGTGAAGGGGAAGACCAATGGCAGCAGAGCCCTACTGACCAATGAATAGGGAGTCCACGAAGCCAGCATGGGAGTTCTGCGGAGAAGGATGACATGTAAACAAACTGAAGCTTCGTCTTAAAGGGGCAGCGCGATGAAATCGAACCGAAAGGATTACCGTGTATCCTCTGGCCTAGTCAACATGATGACGCATCTCGCTTTAACGCGATTACAGTGATGTCATTCCAGTTAGGTTATTATACGGCGAGGCTACGGCCCGTTAAGGCAAACTGTTTAATAAATAAGAATTCACAGGCGTATCGATCATACCTGTAAACGGGAGAGGACACGGACGGCGGGAGGGGGCGGGAGAGGACACGGACGGCGGGAGGAGGGCGGGAGAAGACACGGACGGCGGGAGGAGGGCGGGAGAAGACACGGACGGCGGGAGGAGGGCGGGAGAAGACACGGACGGCGGGAGGGGGCGGGAGAGGACACGGACGGCGGGAAACGTGCACAGGACAGCGAGGGGGGGCGGAAAGGCACACAGAGGGGGCGGGAATGGACAGCGCATCTGAAATCACTTTCAGTGAAAGGGGAGGGAATGAATCTGGAACTCCTCTTCTCTAATTTTTGAATGGACAAGGGAGACAGTGAGGCGGGACTGTTTGCAGGAGAGGGGACCTACGAGCCAATACTGATTCAATTTATGACTTACTGACCATGCCGGGTTCCAAATCACTCTTATTTAAGGGCGACAGCTTCAGGTATTTCTTAAATTATGAAGTCCATGCTATACTTTGGTATAGGCCCCTTCTTTAACTTAGACTATTTCTCCTCAAGGAGGATTATCCAGTCAGTTAATGGTGTGCTTAGATTAATTTCAGCAAAAAATGAAGAGAATGGTAGTTTCCCAAACACAAAACATACTTTGTGCGTTTCAGGCAGCCAAGAACTGCTTGAAGTTTGTTTTGAACAATAAGCGTGCAGGAAGCAATTGTTTTCCCATTTTGCCAACTCAGTAAAAAAGAATTAAGGGAAAAACAAAACAAAAAGTGAGACCTCTATTGGGGGGACAGTAAAGAAATACAACCTCTCAGAATTGAGGGGTGGGCGGGCTGGAGAAGCAATGCCTACACCAATAGGTGACAAAAACTGGAACAGGTTTTAAACAATTGTTTATGCAAGGATAGTTCCAAAGAAACATTAAAACTAACAAAACAGCTTTGATAAAATGTTCAGGGCAGTCTGCATGAGTCAACCAGTTGTGAGGGAGGGGGAGCAGGATAACGGAGTACTGTCTCCCTACTCTGTCACCCTAAGATCAATTCCTTTTCCTATTACAAATACAGGCCAGCAGGAGACCCTTGTAAATTGCACAATACAAAGTGTGCAAAATAGTAAAACTTGATGCTTGAAGCTCATTATTAGGGTGGTGGTCCCCACACTGGTCAACATATTCAACTCAAAATCAAAAACAAAGATCAATGTAACTACAATGGCATTGTATTTAACAGACTAAAGCTATCTATGTGTGTCAATAGGAACGATCAGGTACACTTGCATTTTGCTAAGTCTCAATTCGCAAAGACAATTCTGGGATATGCAACAAAATGTTAAAACGGCATATAGAGTATTCTGGAGAAGTGTAACGCTTACGAGCTGTAGAAGGAGAGGAGTCAATTTGTCATCTATTTGACAGAAGCAAAGGCAAAACTACAGAGTTGAACAACAGTACCATCAGTACATTTCATATGTAAGGACCACCACTAAGACATTTTACAGAGAAAGTCCCAGCATTGCCCTCGAAGTGAACAGTTAATTTTGCTTTCTTTTAAATCATTTCATCTTTCTATTCTGATATTTCACTGCTTTGAACTGGGAGAGCTGTAAAACTTCCTCTGGATTGCACAGAGCTATACAAAAGTGCTATGAAACTGTTGGGGGGAGGGGGGTGACAGACCGGCGTGTGGAACAGTATTATTCATTTACTGCAGTTTGAAATAGCAAGGTTAGCCTTTTCGCCTGCAAAGGTGAATTCTTAGTGTTTCGATTTCTGATCTGAAAGTATTTTAACACCTCAATGCCTCCTCATCCTTATGCTCCACACACCAATTCGATACACCGAAAGATATCGATCCATAAGCATACTTGTGATTTTCACTTAACACTTACTCCATTTTCAATAGCTCTTTCACAGACTACTCACCTTTCCCAAAAACGTCCAAGATGGCCTCCACAAGACCGAGGACGTAAACGCCACAGGCAAAGACGTTGGCGAGGTAGAACATCAGCCCAATGCGGCCTCCGAACTCCGGGCCTAGTGTCCGACTGATCATAACTGATGGTAAAAATGGTGTAAAGGAAAATCTAGCAAGAATAAAAGGTAAATCCATTTTTGGAGCTGAATAGTAGCCATCTGGAAAAGGTGGACAGAAATGAGTCTCATGGTGATGGATGAAAAGGAGGATCTGCAATGATCTGGATCTTGAGATCTTGCTGCAGGTGCAATTGCTGATTCCCCATCTCACCCTCTAACTTGGCTCTGGTTCACTAAAGTGAACACAAAGGCGCAAGTGGACACGGGGATGAACACCATTGCCTCTATACATGCACTCTGCAGCATTGTTTCAGTCCAACGATTCACACAGTGCCCACCCTGGAGTCCAAATCTACAGGAACAGTAATCCCATTCATAGTGTCTGATGTCAAACAAGATGGAGGCACATCTTATATGATACTACAACATTCAGGACTTCACTTATGAAGAATGCCGGGTTGCATTTCAATTCCATTGCAACAAAAAACCTAGGGTGAATGCATTAATTCTATTTATTCTTCTTCAATAAGATGCCAATGAAAGAGTATTGAATGAGTAAAAAGCTGAAAGTCTGACTTTGATTAAAAACATGATTCAGACCAAAATAAAGCCAATACAGAAGGGGAAAAAGAGAGCAGAAGTTGTCTGCACATAGATACATAGGGATTCGGGGACAAGTGATGGTTAATTCAGAGGAATATTGCATTCAGGGTGCAATTATCTGAGCTTCTTCTCAGAGGCACTGTACACAGGTAACTAAAGTAAACAAGCAGTTACGGACTCATCTTTTCTTGAAGTCTCCAGACCCATATTCCTTGTGCAGCTATCGTTTGCTTGGGCATGCTTCCCAATACCTGCAAGATTCATTAAGAATTCGCCTACTAGGTACACTAAATCAGCCAGTATCCCACTGCATACACATTCTAACTGAAGGTCGTCACTTTCCTTTGCAGCTCTAGACTAGGTCAATATGCATGCATCCGCGGCTCCATAATGTTGCCTTATGCACGATGTCAAGTAATTTCCTTTCAGCTAGTCTTCTCTCTCTTCTGCCACTTTTAAACATGATCCTAAACGGAGGAGAAACACTAATGCAACCAAGGAGAATAACAAAGTGCAATACAGGAGGGGAATCTAAACCATTCGTTGAAAAGTAGCATTGATTGAAGACGTCCGAGGTAAAAACCCTTAAGCAATGCCAAAAGCAATACCAACAAGCGTGCCGGTGAATAGTTTATTACAAATGAGTTATGCCTCTGCCAGGGTCAACTGACACCGATAAAGGCAACCCCCCTAACCAGAAACTTTACGGTACCTCAAACAGTTAAAGGGACACCCAGCTAGCGGAGGCTCGGCCGGCTGGGCCAATCCCAGCGCGGCCCTGGCTGGAGGCACACGGCTGCTTCCTTCAGGCCGGATCTCGCTGCGGGCAGCATCTCCGGTCTCCCTCACAACACGGGAGACCGGCAAGGCAGGAAATGGCTTCCCCAAGGAAGGGGGAAGCGAAACCACGTCCTCCCGGCCCCGCCCACAACCAGGCGGCGGGCCGGACATCTTCTTCCGGTGTTTCTAATGCGAGGCACACGGCTGCTTCCTTCGGGCCGGATCTCGCTTCGGGCAGCATCTCCGGTCTCCCTCACAACACGGGAGACCGGCAAGGCAGGAAATGGCTTCCCCAAGGAAGGGGGAAGCGAAACCACGTCCTCCCGGCCCCGCCCACAACCAGGCGGCGGGCCGGACATCTTCTTCCGGTGTTTCTAATGCCGGACCAGATTCGGGGGCGTTCCCGGCTTTCGGCTGACGTCGCGTGACGTCGGCAAAAGCCAAAGAATCTCGGGAACGCCCCCGAATCTGGTCCGGCATTGACGGACAGGCCCCTCGTCCAATGGCTAGGCTCCATTTATGGAGCCAGCCAATGAATGACGAGGGCCGACCCAAAGCCACACTACAGTTCTCATAAGATTTCTCCTGCGCAAAAGCTGCTTGCGCAGCTTTTTGCAGTCGAAACCTAAAAAGGACCATCTGGAGCTACCAACCGCAGCCACACCATATGTGGTAATCTTAGCCAACGTCCCCAAAGTTTCTAGCTCAATATATGAATCATGGGAGTCCCTCCGGAATAAAAGCTTAAATTGGGTAGGCCTTGGCAGGGTACTTTTTGCATATCTAAAAATGATTAGGAAAGTTAAATGGGTAGGGCCAGGAAGTAAAACCCTGGAGGGTGACTATGTGCTGCTCTAGTTTACATCTCCTAATTTAGTGAAGCTAATGCTAGAGAAAGAGCCTGCTTACCATCCCTCACGACTAAGCAGATTGCTGTTCTATCTTTTGGCTTCTTTTATAAACTGACTGCCCAGTCTCAAGCAAGACCCTGCCCACAATACCAGGCATTTTTTCCCATCTCTCATTTCTCACTGATTGAAATTTCAAATAGGTTTATTTAGGATTGAGGTAATCTTCAAAATGAAGTATTTTGCAGTCAGAGAATTACTGCATTTCTACTTTACCATGGCCAGGTAATCGGCCATAACTAGACTAAAATTAATGCAAAGGAAGCCCAATAAATATATCTAAATGCTTATCAAATTAGTCAGTCCAATTAGAGGGTAATCCAAACTCATGACTACTTTTTTTACTCATACTTGAAAATGCCAATGCACTTAGCTCAGTACTCGGGCATAAATGGTAAGGCCTGATTTAGGAAGGGACAGGAGAATTCTTGGGAATGGGAAAGTTCTGCATACAGTATAACTAAGTGCAAATTCATTTGGGGGTTTCTGGGGGCACAGTCACCAGGTCAAATTTGTTGGAACATGCCCTCGGAAAAAGGACTAGAATGGGTATTACTTGTGGAAATTCGTACGTTAAGAACGATTCCTTAACAATAATTCCCCATTCCACAGAGTGAAGCTTTTGATTCCCAGGTCATTTTGCTTCCTGAAATTACTGCTTCAGTTGGAATAAACACCAACACCTATAATGCTGGCCAAAAACGTAATTTCCCTGTTTTCAAAAATGAAACTCCTCTCTAAAAATAAATAAGTGAACCTAAATTTCAATACATACATTTTTGTATTATCAAATATTATATAAATATATATAAAATATTATCAAAGACCTACTACCTGCCAGGGAGCTACGGTAGACTTTTGTTCCTACACCGGATTTGAATCTATTCAGAAGTGTTTCAGATCATCACCGGGTTATTTAGACAAGATTATACTGCTTGTGCCCAGGCACTTCAAAAGTCCCCAACCTTTCTGTGTATTCCTTCTGGACATCATACTAGAAGATCAAGTTGTGGAAAGGCCTCTCTTAACTTCAAGACATTGCCACAGCCAAAAGTTTAGTTGCTTCTGTTTTATGGCTTTCTTCCAGGTAGAGACAGGGGTCTCTGTTTTTCAGGATCTTCCATGCTATCCCAGCCTCTGGGGTCCAGCTTCAATGGCCCTCGGAGCAACATCTGAATCCATACTGTAAGAAACTGGCTTATTAACGACTACCCATCTCAAGGAATAATCACAGCCCTTGTCAGGGTGAAGCCTCTAAGGCACCAAATTAACCTGAGCACAACCCTTAGTAGCTATGGCATAGAACGAACAGGCTTAACTTAGGGCAGTGTGTAAAGTATTTATGCAGTGCCAAAACAATAATGAAGTCAAATGGCAAAACAATAAAAATCCAAATCGGAATCAGAAAACTTGAGTAACATTTAATAAACAAAATGACCAAAAAAATCAATAAGGGGAACTGGAGATATGAATTTGTAAAGGTTTAAGTTGAAATAGATTCAAGAAGCACAAAATGCCAATGATAGTCAATGGTTGCCCCAGACTAGGGCCTAGGTTTAATTTGAGGCTGATCATGATGGAGCACGGGTCGGATACATAAACAGGTTCTTCCTAGTCAATGATTTTACCTTCTGGTTTAGTCCTTTATGTCACAATCCACCACTTGAGTACACTTCTAAACCCCCCAGGAACTCAACAGAGGCACTCAGAGACTCACAATGTGTTGGGCAGAAGCCAACAGCAGGGTCTTGTCCTATCCAGGTCTAGGTACCACTGGTCAGCTCAGCAGTTGCAGGTAAGCCCTCTTGTAGCATGTTGTATCCTTGTAGATTGAGCAGGAGATCAGCCTCATGACCCTGGGTGTCCATTTCTTTGTCTTGGGAATCTCTTTGTCCTTTGTCCTTGAGGGTCCTCTCAGGTCACAGACAGTAAGTCCAGTACTCTTCTGTTCTTCCTTAGGTGCAGCCACTGTGAAGTGGGTGCGGATCTTCCACATTTATGTCTGTTAATAGAGTTTAGGATTGATTCCTGGACATGCCCAAACCAATGGGGTAAAGGCTCCCAGGGCCAACCCTACCCACTTTGAATTTTTTCAAGATGGCGATTGTCTTCAGTCACCCTAAACTTGGGCTCTGAGGGCTGGGGTGTGAGTGGGAAGTGTATTATGGTTATCCAAATGTCCTCCTGCATCTAGCACTAAAATCCAGATTAAGGCAGCCACCGAACCCACTACAAACACAGAGGCAGAAGACTGGTAGGTCAAAAGCAGGATTTTTTTGCAACCAGACAGTGGATACACAAGAATTTTCTTGGCATCCTGTTCCCTTACTTTCAAGTAATCCCCAAGAGATATATGTGGCTCATCATACCTGTCACGCAGGATATGACACTTCTGTCAAAAGGTGAGCCACGGCCCCACCCTGCTTATACTGCCAAGCTCAGAGTAGTCATCTCTGCCAATTCAGGTCAGCCTATTGTTTGCTACTGTGAGGCATTTCACACCTTTTTCTCCCCTATTAAAAGCTAATTACTGTCTGGGAACTGGCAGAGGACTATGCTTGTGAGCCTTCCGACAGTTCAGGCAGGTAAAGGGTAACTTTTAAGGATACTTTTCCTTAATATTTTCAAAAAATCCATGTTCACCATGGACTTGGATTTTTATTAACTGTTAAAACATTGTTGTTTATTCATTTTTCTAGCTAATCACATTCCAGATATACAGTATTAAGATAATAATGTACATTTTGGTTTGCTACATAGGACAGATAGGCCTGCCACAGTGAAATATACCTTTTAGGTGTTAGTCACTATAAGGACATGTTAACATTAAACATTACATTTCTATATGTCCTACTTTTAAACAGATGCACTGCCTTGTGGGCTACACAGAACTAATAGGAATGACATATTAGTATTTAAAAAGGAGATTTTCACAGTACTACAGTCAGGCACAATGCTAGTCCTGGAGCCATATTTTCACTGCAACAGTAGTGGATGGCAATATAGGTTCTGCAACCCATCAGTGGCATTTAGCTTCCTAGCCATTGGTACATTTCATACCATACACTAAGGAATTATAGGCAAGTTCAATATACCAATTAGGAGTATGCCAACTAGACTATGTTCAAATGGGGAGCACAGGCACTTTACTACTGGCTAACAGGGGTAAAGAGCATAAAGTTCTAAAGCCAGCAACAATATAGGGTACAGTAAAAGGCTAAACTTCTGGGGTGCCCACACAGAAAAGGGGGATTTTCTACATGTACATTCAGGGTAAACTGAAGGTACTTCCAGACAGTCCTTCACAAGGTAGATGGGGAACCTTTTAACAAGAAGGCTATCTTCTTTTCTGATCAGCTCTTACTCTAAGGAGAGTTAAAGGAGTTTGAAAAAGGTGAACTCAGCTGTAATTGATACAAGTATCTAGGTGGATCCAGCTAAAATTCAAGCAGAGTCTGCTTTGGTGTTACTGAATGAAAAGCCTGTTCCAAAGGTCCCTTACTATAAAAACAATGTCACAGTTCCAATTTCTCAAATGGGAGACATGACTAGGGGAGTTACACTGACAGGAAGGACATTGTGTTAAGAGGGATGTGAAGTTTGCCAGTTGATCACTTCACCTCAGAGTTAGGGTGTGAAAACAGGAATTACCTCCAAACCAGAGAAGGCTGAGACAGAGGGGAGATTAAGATACCAGACTGGACAAACATATAAATTCCAGTGCCTATTGATTTTACTTTATTACTTATGGGCCCCCAAGATGACATTTCTACGCCGTTTCTAGCAAAGGACAGAAAAAATGGGTTTTAATCCAAAATGTTACTTTACATATGCTACTTGCACAAGTATTCTAAGACAAGTTAGTTTATTTGTTGCAAATAGGACATACATTTCACTTTTCAGATTTAAAAGCTAAGCAGCTGTGCATAAAAATTACAGCTAGAGTGGTAAATCTGGCATTTTAAGTGGAAAAACAGCTTTAAATGGTCTTATTTAAGCAGATCTCCATTTGAGTTCCAATAGTAAAAAAACAAAATGTTCTCTGCGGGCTTACTTCTGGACTTAGACTTTGGTACAGATTGCACAATTATATTAGATTAACCAAAAATGTCATGCATGCCAATTTAAATACACAGTCGATTTTCAGTATCATGAAATGGCACTTGCACCTCCAAGTGCTTTGGTTGCAAGAGGAAGGCGAACCCATGGGGACCCCTTCCAATTTGAAAATGCATTACCACCTACTTGAAGTAGGTGGGAATTGCGAGTGTTTACATTAGTACATTGTTTTGAGACTCGCTATTTGGAAGAGAACGCCCCTTCCAAATAGTGAGATGCAAACCCTATTTAGCAAGTCGCAAAAAAATTGTGGCTCCCTAAATATGCTATGTCATGGCCCAATATGTTTTTGCATGCACACACAGGTTTGCAAACCCGTTTGCGCATGCAAAAACGTGGTTGTACATCTGGCCCTTAGTGTCTTCACTTCTTTCTAAATCTTCATCCACTTAGATCCAAATAAATTCTGTCCATGAAATGGCATATTAGATAGGGGCAAAATCCAGACACTCATGGTCAGGTCTGTCGACATGACAGAAGGCTGGTTTTAACTTGCAAGTTTTCCAGGTTCTTCTATGAATGTCCCTCTTGTTTGATACCTCTGGCGCAAACATGGTGTATTGAGTAGAGCACCATTCTCTTCTAAATTTTCTGAGTTTTTTGCACTTAAAGGCCTGACATGCTGCAACTTGGAGCCAGCAAGATCCCTAAGCCAACACATGATGCAGAACTCATGTACATTTTTCCAGGCATGGTGCGTATTGCACTGCCTTGAAAACGTGCAAGGGGCATTCTTCATTAACATCATATCCCTTCAGACCTGATTACATGCCTCATAGGATGGAATTAACGAACCTTGTCTCGTGCTGCGGCAAAGACCTCATTCTGGGTTACGAAGCGGTGCAGAAATAAACGTTCACATTAATGTAATATGCAGAGCATACAAATTTACTTCCAAATAATTTAGAGTGGAGTACATGTCCTGGTGCATGATGTTTCAAGAAAACGGAAAACAGATTAGAATAATCCAGACCCAGCACTACATAGAAGGAAAAGCACAGCAATTTAATATACAACAGAAAAATGCTGCAAATATGCAGTTCAAAAAACGATTAGGAGCATTCTTCCAAACGCATTTTATAAACAACGGTATGCCAGGTTGGATCTACAGATTATATCATATAATACAGATTCCAAACAGACATTCAACGTTCATAATTTGTTCCGAACAATGAATACAGATGTATAATTTACAATAAAGCAAACAAATGACTAGTTCTCAGTTTTCATCTCAGATTCATCTACTGTCTCCATGCCGAAATAAATGGACCTTAGTCTATAATTCATCTGGTCGGACACTAGGGCAGTCGTCATATCTTAACGCGCATAAATCACAGCCAATGGTTGAATGCTGCACAAGTATCCTTAGGCTCAGGACAACTTTCTTAGGGGACTATCTGTGCAGTTTTTTCATTGTTGGAAACGGTGACTGACAGCAAAGTGGTGTATCATTTCCTGCAAAGACAAACACAATACACCCAATGATAAAATAATGCAAAAAAGTGCAAGTGTTATTTTACGAAATCGAATATTTGTGTAGGTTTTCAAATCAGTTTCACAAATTATCTCAAAAAGAGATCAATGACCTCAACAGATTAGATACTGTCCTCACAACTGAACATCTTCCTGCAGGCAGATATTTAGACAACTAAGGTTAGTTAGTGGTTGAAGGAGTGCAACTATGCATTTATCATTTTTTAGGGCTCGCCTGCTGATGCGCTTCAGCGCATAGCTGGCGAAGCTCTATAGGGGCTTATCCAGTGTTTATCCACTGGCGATTCCACTGGCGATTCCTTCAAGTGCATGTGCTTTTTAGGTCATTGCGCTTGCGCAAGCCCTAAAAAGCGCGTGCACAATGCCACCAGCCGCCTGCCTGCCTGCCTCGCATTACCACATCAAAGGCAGCCCTCCGAGCGCATTTCTCACCCCCTAATTATTCACGGCCGGCCGGCAGGCACATCAAAGGCTGCTGCTGCCGTGACTCGCATTTCTCCTCCCTCCTCCCCTATCACTGCCCAGGCCGGCCGTACTTTCTCTTTACAAGGGCCCCCATTCCTGAATCACTTGAAATCTCTCCACATTATTTGCATTTTGTTAATTAAAAAAATTAACTTCAACACAGCGTTGCACATTTTTCTCGACTTCGGAAGGATGAGTCCCAATCTCATTTGTACAAAGTGTTGTAATGGGATTATTGGAGAGTTAGAGAAACGTGCTCACAAGTTACATTTTTATGCATATCATCTGAGTAAATAAACAATAGCATGGTGCCGTTTGCGTCCTTGACTTGATCTGGTTTTTATTTTTATTTTGCTATTATTCTCACAAAGGCTAAGAAGGTCTGCCTACTTTAGTATTAAGTGCTATACGTCGCATAAGCAACAGCTAACCATTCACTCACCCACGCAACGCCACTCACCCATGCAACGCCACTCACCCACGCAACGCCACTCACCCACGCAACGCCACTCACCCACGCAACGCCACTCACCCACGCAACGCCACTCACACACGCAACGCCACTCACACACGCAACGCCACTCACACACGCAACGCCACTCACACACGCAACGCCACACACGCAACGCCACACACACACGCAACGCCACACACACACGCAACGCCACACACACATGCAACGCCACTCACACATGCAACGCCACTCACACATGCAACGCCACTCACACATGCAACGCCACTCAACCACGCAACGCCACTCACACACGCAACGCCACTCAACCACGCAACGCCACTCAACCACGCAACGCCACTCAACCACGCAACGCCACTCACCCACGCAACGCCACTCAGCCACGCAACGCCACTCACCCACGCAACGCCACTCAGCCACGCAACGCCACTCAGCCACGCAACGCCACTCACACACGCAACGCCACTCACACACGCAACGCCACACACACACGCAACGCCACACACACACGCAACGCCACACACACACGCAACGCCACACACACACGCAACGCCACTCACACATGCAACGCCACTCACACATGCAACGCCACTCACACATGCAACGCCACTCACACATGCAACGCCACTCACACATGCAACGCCACTCACACATGCAACGCCACTCACACACGCAACGCCACACACACACGCAACGCCACACACACACGCAACGCCACACACACACGCAACGCCACTCACACATGCAACGCCACTCACACATGCAACGCCACTCACACATGCAACGCCACTCACACATGCAACGCCACTCACACATGCAACGCCACTCACACATGCAACGCCACTCACACATGCAACGCCACTCACACACGCAACGCCACTCACACACGCAACGCCACTCACACACGCAACGCCACTCACACACGCAACGCCACTCAACAACGCAACGCCACTCAGCCACGCAACGCCACTCAGCCACGCAACGCCACTCAGCCACGCAACGCCACTCACACACGCAACGCCACTCACACACGCAACGCCACACACACACGCAACGCCACACACACACGCAACGCCACACACACACGCAACGCCACACACACATGCAACGCCACTCACACATGCAACGCCACTCACACATGCAACGCCACTCACACATGCAACGCCACTCACACATGCAACGCCACTCACACACGCAACGCCACTCAACCACGCAACGCCACTCACCCACGCAACGCCACGCAACGCCACTCAGCCACGCAACGCCACTCAGCCACGCAACGCCACTCACACACGCAACGCCACTCACACACGCAACGCCACTCACACACGCAACGCCACTCACACACGCAACGCCACACACACACGCAACGCCACACACACACGCAACGCCACACACACATGCAACGCCACTCACACATGCAACGCCACTCACACATGCAACGCCACTCACACATGCAACGCCACTCACACACGCAACGCCACTCAACCACGCAACGCCACTCACCCACGCAACGCCACTCACCCACGCAACGCCACTCACCCACGCAACGCCACTCACCCACGCAACGCCACTCACCCACGCAACGCCACACACACACGCAACGCCACACACACACGCAACGCCACACACACACGCAACGCCACACACACACGCAACGCCACACACACATGCAACGCCACTCACACATGCAACGCCACTCACACATGCAACGCCACTCACACATGCAACGCCACTCACACATGCAACGCCACTCACACACGCAACGCCACTCAACCACGCAACGCCACTCACCCACGCAACGCCACTCACCCACGCAACGCCACTCACCCACGCAACGCCACTCACCCACGCAACGCCACTCACCCACGCAACGCCACTCACCCACGCAACGCCACTCACCCACGCAACGCCACTCACCCACGCAACGCCACTCACCCACGCAACGCCACTCAGCCACGCAACGCCACACACACACGCAACGCCACACACACACGCAACGCCACACACACACGCAACGCCACACACACACGCAACGCCACTCACACACGCAACGCCACTCACACACGCAACGCCACTCACACACGCAACGCCACTCACCCACGCAACGCCACTCACCCACGCAACGCCACTCACCCACGCAACGCCACTCACCCACGCAACGCCACACACACACGCAACGCCACACACCCACGCAACGCCACACACACACGCAACGCCACACACACACGCAACGCCACACACACACGCAACGCCACACACACACGCAACGCCACACACACACGCAACGCCACTCACCCACGCAACGCCACTCACCCACGCAACGCCGCTCACCCACGCAACGCCGCTCAGCCACGCAACGCCGCTCAGCCACGCAACGCCGCTCAGCCACGCAACGCCGCTCATCCACGCAACGCCGCTCATCCACGCAACGCCGCTCACCCACGCAACGCCACTCACCCACGCAACGCCACTCACCCACGCAACGCCACTCACCCACGCAACGCCACTCATCCACGCAACGCCACTCATCCACGCAACGCCACTCATCCATATGCAAAACGAAAAATGTCAAACTCTTCTATTGCGAGACCTATTGCATTTTCAATGCTTGTTCTTTTTTGTCTGTTTTACATTGTTTTTTCATTAGCAAGGTTAGGACCATAGAGCATTCGTGAAACTTGTAACATTTAGTAATGGGTTGTATGTGCTCACCGCATTTTGCATACCGCATTAATGCAGGCTATCTGTTTGGGTTACGCAAAGTTGAATAAGGTGTATGATGTCAAATAAAGGCGTAAATGAATTGTGAGCTAACAAAGATTGAATGCAAAGAGGATAACAAAGGTGATGTGCCTGGGGACGCCCGGTTTTGGAGTTTTTACTGCTACTGCTGTCACTGCCAGGACCACATCGCCCAGGATCCTTCGGGGCCAATCAGGCCACCAGAGAGTGCAGGAGGCGCTTAAAACATCGGCAAGGCTCCCGCAGCGCATCAGGAAGAGGCAGGGCAGGGCCCCTCCTCTTGGCTTTTCAGGCGGGAACATGTGACCTGAGGACCTGAAGCATCTGGTGCATACTGACCCTCCAGCCAAGGTCTGTCTTTTTTGGTCTACTGCTGACATTGACCCGTGCCCCACGATCGCAGTGGAAGTTGACATCTGGTCTTGAAATCTAGGAGACCTGAGGATTGATAGCGCAATAATTTCCTAGTGCCCATTGTTTTAACTTTAACTTTCAACAACCGTCATTTGGCTGCTATCCGCGTTTCGTTTTTAATGAAATAATAAATATTCTCATTAAAGTCACCTGCCAGGGTCCTTTCGACTATATTGGACATGGTAAAAAGGAAGAGTCCAGGGGGGCGCGTAAAATCACCTTGGGATACTCTGCCATCCTCTTCCATTTTGAACTATATTACGGTTGCCATGGGGGCATTGGAAAAGCAGATTACATGTGTTGAAGAATCTTTAACTAATTGCGCAAATAATATCTCTGGCACTACTGGTAGTATTGGTAACTCTGCCCGGATACCATCTGCTCCAGTTGTAACTCCTGTTGACAGCCCTAGCAGTCCACCTGCTAATGGACAGTTGATCTGACAAACGCAAACCAAAGCGCTTGTCAGAAAGCGCTTTAAAATTCCTACAAATATTAACCCTCAGACCTTTCCATCGTTACCTGGGGGTGAGGGAGAGGAAGGCAAATGTACCAAAAAAACACTGTCTATCATGGAAACTTTGGTTACTAATGCCACTAAAAACCTAGCTAACCATCAATGCCCTGAACACATTGCCTTGACTGTTCTCGTGCAGACCCTTACAGATACACTCACGACCGCACTCAGCAATTAAAGGGGTTTGAGAGGAATATGATATCTCGACTAGATAAGTTGGGGTTGACTCAGACAATATCAGCCAACCCTCAGCACCCCAGGGACCCCTCAGCCCCAATACCTCATCCCCCTGCTGTGGTATCTGAAAAAAAAACACAGTACTTACTTCCCTCTTCTCACAGCTTTAGCAAGGGTCGGTGAAACTAACAACTCCTCCCTGCCTACCTTACAAAGCAATCAGCACCTCTTGTCTATTCCTTCAGAGAGGGTAGGAGCTGTAAACAACTTCCCGGGAAGTAGACGTAATCCTGTCTCATTGCCCTTGTCATTCCAACCGGATCCTAGTATTTTTCCTTCCACCTTCTTTACTCATGCCACTTTAGAATCGCAACACCTTTTCCCTACATCCAAAAAGGACCATCTGGAGCTACCAACCGCAGCCACACCATATGTGGTAATCTTAGCCAACGTCCCCAAAGTTTCTAGCTCAATATCTGAATCATTGGAGTCCCTCCAGAATAAAAGCTTAAATTGGGTAGGCCTTGGCAGGGTACTTTTTGCATATCTAAAAATGATTAGGAAAGTTAAATGGGTAGGGCCAGGAAGTAAAACCCTGGAGGGTGACTATGTGCTGCTCTAGTTTACATCTCCTAATTTAGTGAAGCTAATGCTAGAGAAAGAGCCTGCTTACCATCCCTCAAGACTAAGCAGATTGCTGTTCTATCTTTTGGCTTCTTTTATAAACTGACTGCCCAGTCTCAAGCAAGACCCTGCCCACAATACCAGGCATTTTTTCCCATCTCTCATTTCTCACTGATTGAAATTTCAAACAGGTTTATTTAGGATTGAGGTAATCTTCAAAATGAAGTATTTTGCAGTCAGAGAATTACTGCATTTCTACTTTACCATGGCCAGGTAATCGGCCATAACTAGACTAATATTAATGCAAAGGAAGCCCAATAAATATATCTAAATGCTTATCAAATTAGTCAGTCCAATTAGAGGGTAAATGAATGTTAGCAGCCCTACATGCCAAGAACAGATGCATACTGGTAAGTAGCATATTCAGTTCGAGGCATGTGGGCTGCTAAATTCATATCTTAGCATAGAATACATAGCAGTCCCTCCATCAGTGGCGGTTGCCCGTGCCAGCTGCAGAAACCTGAAAAAGTGTTTTCAGAACAGCCTGTCCTACAGCAGCTTGCTGCTTGGAATGCACATCAACACAGTAGTGTTTTGTAAAGGTATGTGGTGTAACCCACGTGGCTGCTCTGCAAATATCCTCTGAAGGAATGTTCCCTAGGAAAGCCATGGATGCCCCCAGTTTGCGTGTGGAGTGCGCTCTGGGGGGTATTGTTAAAGTGCGCTTGGCTTTTTGATAACATATCTGGATGCACTTAACAATCCATCTGGCTATCCCTGCTTTGGAAATCGGGTTGCCTTTGTGTTGTGGTGCGAAGGCAACAAAGAGTTGTTTTGTTTTTCTAAAGGGTTGTGTTCTGTCTATGTAGTACATCAACGCCCTCCGTACATCTAAGGTATGGAGCATTCTTTCCGCCACCGTTTGCGGGTTTTGAAAGAATGCTGGTAAGTCAATAGTTTGGTTTAGATGAAACTGTGACACCACCTTCGGAAGGAATTTGGGGTTAGTGCGTAGCACTACCCTATTTGGATGAATTTGAATGAATGGCTCTTGGATTGTGAGCGCCTGCAGCTCACTGACACGCCTCAGAGACGTAATAGCTACAAGGAAAGCTACTTTCCACGTAAGGAACTGGAGTTCACACGAGTGCAGTGGCTCAAATGGTGGTCCCATCAGTCTGGTGAGAACGACATTGAGGTTCCACACCGGAGATGGCGGTGTTCTTGGGGGAATGACTCGTTTCAGACCTTCAAGGAAGGCTTTAATGGCGGGCACTCTGAAGACAGAGAGGTGCTGCCTGTTCTGGAGATAAGCTGCTATGGCGGATAGATGTATCCGAATGGAAGTGTACGCTAGATTGCACTTGTAAAGATGCAACAGATAGCAGATGATGTTGGGGATAGATGCATCTAGCGGGTTGATGTCATTGGCTGTACAGTAAATGACAAAACGCTTCCACTTTGCAGCATAGCATGCTCTAGTAGTTGGTTTCCTCGCCTCCTTGATGATGTTCATGCATTCCGGAGGTAGGTTAAGGTATCCAAACTCTAGGACTTCAGGAGCCAGATCGCCAGGTTGAGCTGTTGCGGATCTGGATGCTGAATTTCTCCATGGTTCTGCGTCAAAAGACTGGGCGTGAGGCGCAGCCTTTGATGCGGCACCACTGAGAGTTCGAGGAACGTGGTGTACCAAGCCTGGCGCGCCCACGTTGGAGCAACTAGGATGAGAGTCATCTCGTGCTGCCTTAGCTTTCTTGCGACCAGCGGTATTAGAGGGGCTGGCGGAAAAGCGTACGCAAATTTGCCTGACCAGTTCATCCATATCGCATTCCCCTGCGACTGTGGGTGAGGGAACCTGGCGGCAAAGTGTTGGCATTTTGCGTTCTCTTTTGTGGCAAACAGGTCTATCTCCGGATGACCCCACTGCCGGAAGTACGGGTGGAGGACAGATGGGTGTAACTCCCACTCGTGCATTTGATGGCTGTACCTGCTGAGCAGATCCGCCATCTGATTGTCCTTTCCTGGGAGGTGTTCTGCCATGAGGAAAATGTTCCTCTGAATGGCCCACTTCCACATGCTCTGAGCCAGATGAGACAGCTGTGGCGAGTGGGTGCCTCCCTGCTTTTGAATGTAGTACATCGCGGTCATGTTGTCCGTCCGGACTAGCACGACTTTGTTGCACAGATGTACAATGAAGGACTTGAGCGCCATGAAGATTGCCATCAGTTCCAGATAGTTGATGTGCATCTTCTGTTGCTGCGTCGTCCATAGTCCCTGCACTGTGTAAGTGAGCACATGAGCTCCCCATCCCTGGAGAGATGCGTCCGTTGTCAGGACAATCTGCGGCACAGGCTCTTGGAACAGTCGGCCCTTGCAAAGGTTGTGTGGAGTCCACCAATGCAGAGAGCCGTATGCCCGACTGGTAACCAACACTAGGTCTGTCAATTGCCCACGAGCCTGTGTCCACTGATTCGCTAAGCACTCCTGGAGCGGGCGCATGTGTAGCCGTGCGTGAGGGACTATGAAGATGCAGGAGGCCATCATGCCTATCAACTGCATGAACACTCTCGCTGGAAGCGAGTGTTGTGGCCTGAACTTTTGGATCAGAGCCTGCATGCTGTCTATCCTGACTTGGTTTGGCTGAGCCATGGCCGTCAGGGTGTTGATCGTCGCACCTAGGAACTGCCGGACATGTGCCGGCTGAAGATGCGATTTTGGGTAGTTCAGGGAGAAACCCAGATCGTGAAGAAGGTGAATTGTAGTCGACATGTCTGCGGCGCACTGTTGCTCTGACTTGGCTTGCACGAGCCAGTCGTCTAGGTAGGGGTAGACATGGATGTTCTGCCTCCTGAGGTGCGCCGCTACTGTCGCCAGACACTTGGTGAACACCCTCGGGGCTGTGGTGACTCCGAAGGGTAGGACCTTGAACTGATAATGCCTGCCTTGGATAGTGAATCTGAGGTATTTCCTGTGGGACGGGTGTAGTGGAATGTGGAAATAAGCATCCTTGAGATCTAAGGTTGCTAAGAAGTCTCCTTGGTTTAGCAAGGGAAGAATCTGTTGCAGTGTAAGCATATGGAAGTGTTCTGATAGTATGTACAGGTTGAGGGGACGTAGATCTAGAATGGGTCTGAGAGATCCGTCCTTCTTCGGAATAAGGAAGTACAGGGAATATACCCCTGTGCCTTCCTCTCCCACCGGCACGAGCTCGATTGCGCCTTTTTGCAGCATTACCACTACTTCCTGCTGCAATAAGTGCAAGTGCTCTGCGGACATAGGCCTTTGCCTTGGCGGGATGTTGGGTGGAGTGGATTTCAACTCTAGGCAATAACCATACTGGACTAGTTGTCGCACCCACCTGTCTGTGGTGATGTTTCTCCAGACGGGCAGGAACTGCTGCAGTCTCCCCCCGACAGGTGTTAAGTGGTCGGGGGGCAGTGACAGAGAGTCACTGTTTGCTTGGGGTAGAGGAGCGGGAGCTGTTGTTTCCTCTGCCTCGACCTCTGTTGCTGTTATTTCTGTAACCTCCCTTGTTCTGTTTTGTGAACGAGGATTGCGCCCCACCTTTAGAGAACTGGGATTGCTGACCCATCTGTCCTCTGGTGACTCCACGTGCACCTGAGCGACGAAAATTGCTGCCACGAAACTGTTGTGACTGCAGGGCCCCCATGGACTTAGCAGTTTCTGTGTCCTTCTTTATTTTCTCTAGGGTGGTGTCAACATCTGGACCAAACAGACTATCAGGATTGACTGGCTGATTAAGGACTGTTGTCTGAATATCCGGTTTAAACCCTGAGATGCGGAGCCACGCTTGTCGTCTCAGCATAACGCTAGTGTTGATAGCTCTAGCAGCTGTGTCCGCAGCGTCAAGTGCGCACTTGATGGCTGCGTTTGAGATTAGCTTTCCTTCCTCAATGAGCAGTTGTGTGGCTTCTTGGAACTGTGGAGGCAGGTGTTGTACAATCTGTTCTAGGGTGTCGTAGTGCGCCCTATCGTAACGCGCCAAGAGTGCCTGTGTATTGGCGATGCGCCAAAAGTTTGATGCCTGTGCAGCTACTTTTTGCCCCCTGCCTCTAGCACTTTGGACTCCTTATCCGGGGGAGGAGCTTCACCCGTTGTCTGGGAGTTGGCACGTTTCCTGGCATTGGCGACCACAAGAGAGTCCAGTGGCAATTGTCCCCGGATGTATGCGGGGTCCGCAGGTGCAGGTCTGTACTTTTTTTCAATGCGAGGGTTGACCACTCTCGCTCTTGTAGGCTCCTTAAATATGTCCCCAGCATGCTTGAGGACTCCTTTAAGCATAGGCAGTGTCTTTACTGTCCTTTCAGAGACTGAAAAAGTGTCGAAAAGGAAGTCTTCCTCAACCGGGTCGGCATGCATGTCCACATCATGATTGGCTGCCGCCCTTTCGAGTAGTGCATGAAAACCTGCTGAATCCTCAGTCGGGGATGCACGTGCATTAAAAAGCTGCGGGTCCTGCCCCACACCCTGGGTGTTCTGGTCACCAGTGTCATCATATGAATCCGGTTGTGCATCAGGTTCATTGATAGGGAAATTGTACTGCTCGTCTTCATCATACCCCTCACCCGCAGAGTGTTCTGGGGAGGGAGTAGGGCTCCGTCTCGGAGGAGGCTGGATTGGTTCCGTGAGGCCTGAGGCGTCAAGGGGCACCCTCTTCTTCTTTAGTGGAATGACATAGGAGTCCACTGGCTCCGAAGTGATTTTCCTCTTATAGAGGGTCAGTTTGCCTGTGTCAGCGTCGATGAAATGCTCTGAATCGTCCTCTGATTCGAGTATTCGACGTGGAAGCGGGCCAGTCGGTGAAGAAATCACCTGTTTCGGTGCCGATTTGGTTGAAAATGCTTTTGGCGCCTCCTTCGGCGGCAAAATAAAGAGAAGTTTCCCAGAAGGCTTCGCTGGAGTGTCCTTTTGCGGCTGCGGCGATGGTATCGGAGCCGACGGGGCAAAGGCCTTCTCCCTGATTCTTTGCAGTGATTCGGCTATGGGGGACGCCTCACTCACAGTTTGTTTCGGCGCTGACGAGGATGGTCTGATCTTTCCCTCGGATCCGACGTCCTTGTGGGCCTTGTGCGCTTTGGGCGCGGATCCTGTCTTTACCGCCTCCGTTTCCTGTGTTCGGGGCGCAGACTTCTTTCCGTGTGCCTGCGTAGCCTCCTTGGAGCCGACTTTTGCGGGCTTGGACGGCGTCGTAGCCGCTGACCCGGGCCGACCATCTTTTTTGGAGGACCCCTCCTCTGGCGTCGGTTTCGATTTTGCAGTATCGGAATCGACGGACTTCTTCGACTTTTGCGGACCGGAGGTCGACGGAGTCGATGGGGTAGCGGGCACCGTCGTTTTCACCGGCACGGCAGCCATCTTAGGGACACTCGAGTCCTTAAGTTTCGGTTTCGTTTTCGGGTCGGCCATTTTAGGTGTTGTCGATCCCGATGGTTTCGGTTTCGGAACAGTCTGCCCAGCAAGTAAGTCCGTGGCCGGGCCCGAAGGCGGGGCTGTGGCTTGCGGCAACGGGTCTTGGGTAAGGCCGACAGGCGATCCCGTGTCCCGGTCGGTATCCTCGTAACCTTCGGGGCAGAGCTCGTCCCCCGAGCTGTCTGCCGCGGCCCCATAAATCTCATCGTCGTCTCCTACCTCGTCGACGTATTCAAGGCCTTGACCCGCGACTCCGTCGTCGTCTCCCGGATCCGCCTCGACCTCCGTCTCGGGTGGGGAGATTTGGAGATGATGACCCTGGTCCTCTTCGTCCTGGTCGCCGAAGATGTTCTCCGGATCCGGGGCCGCTTGTTTAGCTTCCATGCGCACCGCGCGCCGAAGCTTGAGAGTCTTCTTTGAGCGGAACTGTGCACACAACTTGCACTTTCCGTCGTCGTGGTCAGGCGAAAGGCATTTGTTACACACGGGGTGTAGATCGATGTGTGGGTACTTGGACCCACAGAGCGGGCAGTACTTGAACGGGCTCCGCTCCATGTTCGAAAAGTTTTGCAGTCGTGTCGCGATGAGAAGGCCTCAAAGTTCTGAGAGCGAAGAAAACTCCGCTTACTCCGGCTCCAAGAGACGGAAGACTCGAGACCGTGCGCAGACAATACCGACGCAAGAAAATCGAGGCCTTTTGGCCGCTAAAAGTTAGTTTTACTTGGTTCCGACAGTAAGACGTCGAGACCACATCCGAACCCAATGGCGGAAAAAAACAATCTGGGGATGGAGCCGATGCCCATGCGCACTGTAGTCCAGGGGAGGAGCCACCTATCTCAGGATACTTCGAAGACTCTTCCAGGACAACAATGTGCGATCATCCGAGCCCAACACTAGGCGGCGATCTAATGCTAAGATATGAATTTAGCAGCCCACATGCCTCGAACTGCCAATGCACTTAGCTCAGTACTCGGGCATAAATGGTAAGGCCTGATTTAGGAAGGGAAAGGAGAATTCTTGGGAATGGGAAAGTTCTGCATACAGTATAACTAAGTGCAAATTCATTTGGGGGTTTCTGGGGGCACAGTCACCAGGTCAAATTTGTTGGAACATGCCCTCGGAAAAAGGACTAGAATGGATATTACTTGTGGAAATTCGTACGTTAAGAACGATTCCTTAACAATAATTCCCCATTCCACAGAGTGAAGCTTTTGATTCCCAGGTCATTTTGCTTCCTGAAATTACTGCTTCAGTTGGAATAAACACCAACACCTATAATGCTGGCCAAAAACGTAATTTCCCTGTTTTCAAAAATGAAACTCCTCTCTAAAAATAAATAAGTGAACCTAAATTTCAATACATACATTTTTGAGTTCAGCAAAGCTGTAGAGTTTTTGATATCTTAAAAATCCCTAGCATGATGCTCATCACTATTAACATGATCAAGCACCAAAGAGAGTATTTTCAATGGACACCCACATTAACAGAAGCAACAAAAAAAAAATCTGATAATCTGAATATGTATAGGCCCTTCAAAAACTTGAGGCACATTCCTGAGAGCTCTGCATTTTATCTGTTTCTGTGCAACCAACCGCAGTCTTTCTAGCATAACTAAACTTCTCACCTGCTGTTGCAGAGTAGGATCAGGTTGTGGATGGCTGGGAGAGTGGAGTTATCGTTCTGCCCGGTCACAAGGTGCCTGTCCAATACGACATGCATAGCGTCTGGTTCACTTGCTGAACAAAGGAGCAAGAAAATTCAGTTACAAAATATTATACTAGTTCCTAGTGTTTGTTTGTTTTGTCCTGCAGACTCTAAAATTACACTTTTCATTTTGAGACATTTCTGCACTTTTCGCCACATGATCCAAAAATATGAATAACAATGTTTTGTCTGGGAGGCACAAAATGCAAAAGCCAATAGTAAAGTTTGACTTTATTTCTTACATTTATTTTTACATTAATTGTCATAGATGTTTTGGTCTTATTGCTTGATGTTTTTGTCATGGAAGTTGTTTGCTTGTATTTTCTAGCTGTTTCCTTTATATTTATATGATCATTTAATCTGTTATTGATGCTTTTGTTTCACTACTTGTATGCAAGATTTGGTCAGCACAGAAACACCACACTCTTAGACTGTTTGAGAACCACGGTTATAAAGAAATACCCTAGATTTATGACCTCAAGAAGTTGCCGTCATATCCCTTCATTCCAAAACATTCCCTGAAAAGTTCAACTGTCAAACAGTAATGCCAAACATGCATACCTTATATTGATGTGATTAATCTGTAGGAATGAAGATGCGTAAACTGAAGTCACTGTGAAATCTGAATAAAGCTGCATTGACACACATATATATACATATACATATATATCTTTTCTTTAAGGTTCACAACCTTTAAGTTAAAGCTAATATCTTCATCAAATACGTGGACTGGTCAGCTGAAGAAATCTCCCATTGCAATTATACAGTGATAGCTCATAAAGACAGCAATGATAAAGTGCCTCAAGTATCAGATTCCTTATGCTGCCACTCATGGGCTCTTAGGCTAAGAGCTCAAATGAATTGTTAAAGAACTTAAATGTGTTAAGAATGTCAACATGGGAAAGACTATTTCTACACTAATGCCAAGCAGGCACACAAGCCAGCAAAAAGGATAAAATGTTAGCACACCACAAGAAGCCACCTAGAAATAAGCATTTACAATCCAATCGGTCTCGCCTTTGGGACCTCATATATATTTAGCTATGCAGCACATTAGCCTGGGTGCTGAAACATCTACTGTTCTTTAACATGGAGGGAAAGTAATCACCAAACTGCGTGACACGCTAAGTATGGGAACACATGGAGAAAAATATTGCCTTTTAGCGGGAAATGGTATAGTTCAAAGCTCTGTTTTTAATATAAAACCAGGGCCTTTGGTGGTCATATCACTGAAAATACATGATTTGAAAAAAATATTGTCTACGGGTGCTAGTGCAAGACAATTTCTTTAGACTGGAATCTAGAGAATGCTAAAGTGATTCTGGTATTTTACTGAACTCTGCTGGTCGTATTCTGTCAAGAAATTTAAATAGAGGCAGTTGCCAGAAAAATAAAAAAAAGAAAGCCCCTCAGCAGAAAGCAATTCTGGTATTTTACTGACCCCTGCTGGTCATTTTCTATCCAGACAGTGAAATAGAGGCAGTTGAATAGAAAAAAAGTCCCTAAGCGGAAGCAGACAAGTCCTAGGGCTGATCTCCAGCGCCCACAAAGTACACGAACATATAAGTATATATTAAAGTATATAGTAAAGTATATACAAGAGGTCTTGAATGCTCATCCTAAAAAGAGAGAGCAGTCAGAGACCATAATCAACTATGAAATAAGATAAAATCTGATATAGAAATCGCCAAACAGAGAAAGAAAAGCAGTAGAGGAGTGGTTTAAAGAGAAGAAAAGAAGTCTGCCAATGAACGGAATGGTCATATTAAGCAACATAAGATAGGGAAAGCAGTTATGCAGTGTGAACCGGTTAAAAAATACGGGTCTTCACAATTGTATCAAAAACTTTATTTCGGCTACAAAAGCAAACACAAAAGTACAGCACAAAAATATCATAGAAATTATCAAATCATTGCATACTTATTGCATCCTAACACAAAAGTAGGTAAGTATATATTTATCATAAAAGTAACATGAGCACAATAAATGAGAAACTGATAAAAAAGACTCATAGGTCCTGCAACCCTGGCCCAACTATTTAGAAATGAACGAGGTTAAGACCTCATATGAATAAAATGTTAAGAATTCAATAAGCCCACCAAAAGATCTAGCTTAGGGTGACTATCCGGCAAGATAGCCCTATGGGGCTACGGTGCAAATAATTAAAATACGATCTATTTTCTTTTAGCAATGGCACATTTTAAATAAGAGCAAAAGAGAAATGGTTCTGCACAATCACAATTTCTAAAGGGTTTAGTTTGGTTTTTCCATTGGATTAGACCAGAGGTCTTCAAACTTTTGGATGCTGAGACCCCCCTGTCAACATTTTCAAACGTAAGGACCCCCTCCTGACAGAAATTTCTAATCCTCTATGTTATGAGGAAGGTGAGGACCAAATTATGCGACAGGC
Source organism: Lissotriton helveticus (assembly GCF_964261635.1). Taxonomy (NCBI): domain Eukaryota; kingdom Metazoa; phylum Chordata; class Amphibia; order Caudata; family Salamandridae; genus Lissotriton; species Lissotriton helveticus. The sequence goes on along the minus strand of NC_136061.1, from coordinate 1,856,880,024 downwards.
TTGACTAAATTGTGTGAGTAGAAAATGTAAATAATGTTCTGTGATGCTGCATATTTTGGGGTATTTTTCAAAAGGAAGACCCGGTCACTGTTTTTATTCTGCAACTTTATTTTTTAGGGCAGAATCTCACCCTAAGGTATTTAATCCTTGGGCGCTTTGCATGTTCTTTATGAAATATTTGAAAAATTCTTTACAATCTTTAGAAAAAAGTCCGAGGTTTACTCATTGTCCTGCACAGTGGCATATATTTACAAGTGCTGAAAACAATTATTGCAATACAAAACAAACATTAAATACTTTTAACAGTTTTTACAAACATTTATCAAAGAATCAAGATTGTCACTTCTCATGATAGTACCCTACTAACTACTTCAACCAGGCCACTATAATACAATTTTTGCAACAAGTCCGATCTGGTAACGCAAAGGCATACAATTCATTTTTGTTCACTTCATTCCATATGAGATGTTTAAAGAGCCTTATGCGGGAAAGAAACCATTCGGAATTAAGACGAATGTGTGGGAAGCCGACGCGTTTCCGAGCCTGTATTTTACTTATCGGGCTCTTCTTCAGGGCTTTGGGTTGGGTACCTGTATGGATGTAAGCGAAGGGACTTTAGTGTGGGACCTTCATGTATATTGTCACTAGTTTGGTAGATATCAGAATTTGTTATTACCTTATTGTGGGGTTTATGCAGGTTTAATCCGTTTCTTAAAGATCTTGACTGAAATACTTCACTGTGTTCTGTAATACAAACAGTGGTATTGTTTCTATTTACTGTTCAAGGGGACTATATAGAATCTGCAGGCAAACGTCGTCGGTAAACCGCCAGAATAACGTGCACTTACTTAATGTTGGTTACAATGGCGTGGAGCACCGTGCTTTTCCTAAACTGGGGCGCCACCTCTTTTACTTTGTTTGGAGATCGCCGTTTGTGCTGTGGGGTTAAGGGGGATTTTAAGTTAACGGGACATGTTTTCCACATTAATACTACATCTTTATGAGCAGTTTGCCTGAATGTCATACACTTACTTTATTTGGATCACAAACATACCGAGCGCCGAGCTTTCGGTGGGTGGGGCGCCGCCTTTTTCAATCTATTCCAAAGGTGCCGCTTGTGCTACAGAGGCAAAGGAAACTCTCATTGAAGGGGTTATACCCCACATATCGATGCTAGTTCCTGGCGGGCGCGTGCGGCATTTACCTGCAGTGTTCATTTTTGGTGCTTCCGTCTGCCACAGATTCACTCGTGTAAGTGAGTGTTGCGATCACATGATTGTTTAAAGACTGGACATGTGACCTGGCGCTTCTGGGACATGTAGTCCAGAACATGAGTTGGTCTGTGGGGCATTTTTCGTCTTTTAACAGTGATCAGTTTTACATTTGACCTGTTTACTGATTATAGCATTCTCCATATTCATTCAGACCTGTACTCACGCAGTCATATTTCAAAATCAGATAAGCTTCTCTCCTTAATAGTAGTGCTTCGACATTTCCTCCTCGAGGTGGAGCTTTTATCTTTGATAATACTGACCATTTTAAATCTCTTTCTGAGTGACCTTGGTCTGTGCAGTGTTGGACCATTGGTGCGTTCAGTACCTTTTGTTTGATCCTTGATCGATGTTGGGCCAGTCTTTGTGCAATTTGTTGTGTTGTTTTGCCAATGTAGAGTTTGTCACAAGGACAAATGATTACATAGACAATGTTCTTGCTTTTGCAATTAGTGAACTCAGTATGCGTCCATCTAATGGTATTGTGTTCAAACATGGAGCCTTCAATGGTGCTTGCGCACGATATACAGGTTCCACACTTGTGATGGCCCGTCACTGGGTTTAACTTCCATAGTGTGCGTAAGTCACTCTTTGTTTGGGAGATACCCAAGTCTGCCCTGATTGTTTGCTGTCATATGTTTTTGTTTTTTCTCAGTGCAAACATCGGTTTAGGAAATGGAATGTTCAAATTGGACAATAAATGCCAGTTTTTCAAGATTATTAATTTGAATTTGTTGGTGAGTGGGCCATATGTGGTAACACACACCAGTTGTTCTAATGGCTTTTTGTCTTTTTTGATTAATAGAGCTTCCCTGGGCGTGAACCACGCGCGTTTAGTCGCGTGTTTTAACATTTTTTTAGGGTATCCTCTTTTGGAAAGTTGGTCACACAGCAATTCTGCGTGTATTAGGTAATCCTCCTTTCTCGAACAGTTGCGCCTAATTCGTAGCAGCTGGCTGTATGGTAGATTTTCTTTCAGACTTTGTGGGCGGAAGCTCCGGTAGTGGAGGATGGTGTTTTTGTCTGTTTTTTTGCGATATAAGGTTGTAGCCAACTCACTATTCTGGTGGAACACTTCTACATCTAGAAATGTTAAGCGTGTGTTACTGCTAGCCATGCTGAATTTTATATTTGGGTGTCTGTTGTTCAGCCATTCATGAAACTCAGTCAATTGTGCTTTAGTTCCTCTCCACTGACACCAGACATCATCGATATAACGATACCATCTGACGATGTGTATGCTATATGGATTGTGCTGGAAAATGAATCGTTCTTCATATAGTGCCATGAAGAGCACCGCCATCTCTGGGGCATAAGGACACCCCATGGCGGTGCCCTTCACCTGCATGTAAAAGGTGTCCATGAATCTGAAAAAGTTTCGTTTTAGTGCCAAGCTCCCCAGTTCAATTATAAATTTTGTTGGAACTCTATGGGGTCTAGGCCTTGTGTCTAAGAAAAATTCAATGGCTTCAAGTCCCTCCTCTTGGGGAATTTGTGTGTATTAAGAGTTGACATCAAATGTCACCATTAACTCTTTTTGATCGTCAAAGGGTAAGCTTTCAATTTTGGTGATGAAGTCAGCCGTATCTTTTATATACGACTTGACTTCACACATGAATGGTTTCAGGAACACACCGACATATTTTGGGGTAGCATTGCTTTATTATTTAGAATTTTTTTAAACATAATAATACTGAGGAAAGATTTCACCCCATCAGTACCAGTTTATAACCAAAATACAGCAATTACCATCAGAAAGATGTCTAGTCAACCTCTGTGAAGGGCCTCTCAATCCGCAGGAATACGCGCTGCCACATTAGAAGCTCACCTGGCCATGGCCGGGAGCAGCAAGGGTGCATTCAAACCGTGGCGGTCTTGTGCAGAGTTAAGCAGTTTACCCATGTCCCTTTCCTCTCACCCCCTTCCTTCCATCCCTCTCTTCTCTCCTCTCCCAACCCCGGATCCCTCTCTCACATTGCAGGCAGATGGTTATTAGCCCCAGGACACCTTTTGGTAACAGTAGCGCACTACAAATGTAAATAATAGGCAGAAGCAGGGGATCCACTAGACCCGAACTTCAGGGGGGGGGAGGTGGAGGGGGTTAACACTCCCAGCCAGGGCTTGTCCAAGCACTGGTCGCACACGGTGCAACAGTCTTTCCACCTTCTCCATGAATTCCCTCACTACCACTCACCAACAATACACCTCATCTCTCTATAGCACCTATCTGACAAACATTTCATTTTTTTATAGCGCTACTCATAGTTTACTCACACTCAGTTTTGTGATGTGCATGGTACATCTTCTTTGTACTAGGCACTTTAACCTTCTGCACTGTGTGGGTGACAAGAGTGCCCATGTGACTACACGGTGAGCAATGCAATAGTGTGAGAGTAGGGTAAAAGGAGTGACTGCAGGGTGAGTGAGGTGACCATATGAATTTGGGTTCGGCTGTAAGTGCAGAGTGGGACGCATTAGTGCATGGTTAGTGATGGCCTTGTTTGAGTGAGCTACAGATTGAGCAGTAAGGGGGGGACAGGTGAGTGGAGTGTCACATGAGTGCAGGGTGAGAAGTGTGCTCGTGTGACTGCAGGGTGAGGTACAGAGTAAACAATGCAAGCGAATTTTTAGTGCAGAGTGATCACTGTGAGAGCAGGGTGAGCTGGTGAATGTTGTGAGTGCATGGTGATCAGTGTGAGTGCATTGTGATCACTGTGAGTGGATTGTGATCACTGTGAGTGCAGGGTGAGCTGGTGAATGTTGTGAGTGCATGGTGATCAGTGTGAGTGCATTGTGATCACTGTGAGTACATTATGATCACTGTGACTGCAGAGTGAGTGGGTGAATGTTGTGAGTGCATGGTGATCAGTGTGAGTGCATTGTGATTAGTGTGAGTGCATTATGATCACTGTGAGTGCATGGTGATCAGTGTGAGTGAATTGTGATTACGGTAAGTGTAGGATGAGCGGGTGAATGGTGTGAGTGCATGGTGATCAGTGTGAGTGCAGGGTGAGCGGGTGAGTGATGTGAGTGCATTGTGATCAGAGTGAGTGCATTGGGATCACTGTAGGTGCAGGGTGAGTGGGTGAATGTTGTGAGTGCATAGTGATCAGTGTGGTGTGCATTGTGATCAGTGTGAGTGCATTGTGATCAGAGTGAGTGCATTGTGATCAGTGTGAGTGCATTGTGATCGCTATGAGTGCATTGTGATCAGTGTGAGTGCATTGTGATCGCTATGAGTGCATTGTGATCACTATGAGTGCATTGTGATCGCTATGAGTGCATTGTGATCGCTATGAGTGCATTGTGATCGCTATGAGTGCATGGTGATCGCTATGAGTGCATGGTGATCAGTGTGAGTGCATTGTGATCGCTGGGAGTGCAGGGTGACCGTGAAAGTGAAGGCGAGAATGAGAAGTGAGTAGTCTGAAAGCAGGGTGCATTCCCAGAAACTTGAAGCGTAGGGTTTCAGATAGATATAAGTTAAACTATTGCTATAATGGCATTAATCAGGGTTCAAGGGTGGAGGAAATAAATAATGTGCTGATCCTGCAACAAACTTCCAGTCTAATGATTAGGGTTACCAGCTCATTATTTTGATGGCCCAGAAATAAGCAGTCACCTACAGCTGTATTTTTTGCACTTATCTGTGAATACTTAGAACAGCAAATATAAATAGAAGGCACTTTTAATTGTGTTCTAGGGATGCCTCAATGATCCATGACTAAAAATTAAAGAGAATAAAGACAGAAAAGTCACATAACTAATTAATACATACTTTTTTATTTATAACTCACTTTAGTGTCAAGAGCAGGTCTCATCAGGATCTTTAAACAACACATAGCAGGCATGTTTCTTTTGGCAACCCAGCTTTATATTTCTTTTCATTAAATGCATTCTCACACTACAGCAGTAAGTAGAAAAAGACAAATGTAAGGAATAGGCAGAGTGGGGGCCCAGGGGGTACTGGAACCATAAAAAAACTAAGCTTTGGTAATCAGTTAACAAAGGCATGTAAATATGCTAATGGTCTTTAAAGACCTGTGAAAACCTCAGGCCAGAGATAAGACTCCAGACACTGCCCAGCCGAGGCCCCAGGAGCGCGAGCTGCAGCCCGGGCTGAGACACAGGATGGGGGAGGAGGGGGCTGAAGCCCTGGAGGCCAGGGCAGAAGTGACACTGTGAAGGCGCGACCCCCTTTGCATCGCTCCACGGCCCCCCTGGGGGTCGCGCCCCACAGTTTGAAGACCCCTGGATTAGACGGATCAGTTATTTTTCCTTTTCCTGACTGACACTTCTTCCTATTGAATGCTGCCTACGGATTGGTTGGCAGCAAGACTAACATCATGCAGAAGAAAATGCAACGTTTGGTTGGGATGAGACAGAAGTCAAATTCCATAATGTTTATTCATTAGAGGCGTAAGCAGTTGACAAGGACTGTTCCTTCCTCCAAATGTCCAAATGTCCATCCTACGATAGTTACAGTAGTACACAGAAGTGTTTTAAATCAGAAGCAACCTCACCTCAAGAGTGGTAAAAAAACACCTTCCCTCACAATTCAGATTTAGGCCTCACCCAGCAGAATGCTACTCACCACTGAAGGTGGCACCAGAATCTTTCACAAAGTCCTCCACAATAACAGGTAGGCTGGCAAAATCTGGCCGTCGCACAAGTTCATAAACTGATGGCTATGGAGAGGAGAGATGGACCAGTTACGTACTTTTTTTTATCTTGATCCCAAATGGTCTAAGGTACAAAGGACACAAAACGATGCTTTCTTAACAAGTGCAATATATTGCACAATATACAGCAGTCCATATTGTAAAGATGGACTGGTCACTTTTGTTACATTGCTTGGTGTCAGCCACCACAAGTCTTTACCAGGGATGCTGGAGAGTTTCAGCTGGAAGAATGTTTTGTTTTTAATTCACACTAGGTTTCAACTTTTCAAATACATCGAATATTAAACCAAACATTTTACAACCAGTTTAGAAGATCACCTGAACAAATACTCCATAACCATGAGGAAATGGAGTGTGGCTACGTCATGGCTGCTTTCAGGACTGTGCGTGCTGGGGATTCCTCAGCACATGCCACCATGCAAGCAACTCTCTGTCCCATAGCCTACCAGGGCATTCCTCGTGGTATGTATCCCTAGAACATTGGATATCCTAAATATCACTGGTCTCAATATGTTTCCAGGAAAAAGAGGAACTTTACATTGTAACCCTCTCCCAACTTCACAACTCTTGAAAGGATTACATGTGTGAACTGAAAGAAAACAAGTTCCTGCGAAATCAGATATCTTAGACGGGACATGGGGATGACACATATCAATGAAGGGGGAGGAAGCAATCTGTTCATCAACTTTTTTTCCCAAACAAGCCTCCCCTTCAGTTGGCTCATGTATAACCATACACGCAATGAACTGGGAGATGTTCAAGGTATGTAAAGTTAATCTAATTTAAATGAGAATACCTTTGTCAGTGTGGTTGCAGATAATATGTGGCGTCTGTTTGGGGATGGAGAGAGCTTACCACAGTAGTCAGTAGAAGTAGTGGCACAAACAGGTGGTTTCAATCTTGGGTACATTTTCAGATCAATACGGGTGTAGGGCATTCAGTCTTAGTAGATGCAGCTAAAATACACCGTGCCACTCTGAAGTCAGGTTTTAAAGCCTCAATATCCTTTTCCTGTTGTTTGCCATTTAAAACCTCATTGATCATTTTGTATTGTTCCTCAAATACTCCACTTAGCACTAGCCTTAACTGAACCTATTTTGCAATCTTCTAGAGATCTATGCCAGCTTTTCTAATTGTACTGAACTACTATGACGGTTGTTCTTATTAAGTTGTAATTGTCACACCCACGCCCTGAATAAATAATGCTATAAACAAATGTATCACCTAATTTAACAGCGGCTTGTCAACGTGACTTATGAATGCAATGAGCAGCATACAAAACATACACAGTCCTCGTGGCATCCCACTCTTACCCTCCTCTTCCTCTAAAAAGAATAAACATGGTCTGCTACACTTTGCTCAGCCAGTTTCTAATACAATTTATTACCCAGCTTCCCAGGAGTCTTCCAAGTGGTGTACTTTTGAAGACTTTACTGAAGTCTAAAATGGAACACAGCCATCAGCCTGTCTTAATCCATTTCGTGGTTACGCAGTCAACGCCATTGTGCACTCTCCCTAAAGTAATGACTCGTTGCTAGTGGGATCTCCTACCCCAGTCAGGCTGTATCCTTGGAATAACCAGGACCTGTTCTCATCTGTTGCACAGCACAGCGCAGCAACTCCATGTCCAATGGCACACATTGGCTCTGAGAAGAGAAGGTGATCAGAAAAGGACTGTAAATCATATATAAACACCAGGACATCATTCATTCATAGTCTTTATTCGATCTCTTATTAAAACAGATCATAAAAGCATCATTTCATCGAATAAACATTATCACAATATTATAAAACTGTATAAAAACAGGTAAAACAATTAAAATCTATATAGAGTTTTTGGCAATTTAATCAGATTAGCCATGTTCAGGAAAAGTAATATTTAAAAGCCATAAGTGGGAGGAGTCATAGTCTTTGTACATTTTTTTCTTTTTGCTTCTTGGTCCCCCATCTCTTAAATGAGGCCAATTATTCTCATTGATACAGCAAATTATGCCAACAAAGCCAGATTCCTCCTCTTTCTCACACAAGCCCACAGAAAACATGCTACAGAAAAGGAGACAAAGGGGTCGGAGAGTGCCTTTAAAAATACAATGCCACCCTGTGTGAAGTTATAGCATCTTTAAAGTGGTAGGATAAAAGCTTTCCGTTCAGTGTGGTAGAACTTGCAGAATAGTACTATGTGTAGATCCGTTTGGGGCGAGTGGTTCTCACATGGACAAGGGGGCAAATGTGAGTGTTTAAACTTTCTTACTGGAAGAGCTAGCTTCAGAGGGATGTTATTCAGGCAAAAGCGCAGTAGAATGAATCTATGGTGAGCGAGGGTGATAGACAGAAGGTATAAAAGTCCACCTCCTGCTCTTGGTGGAATAAGATCATACGCAATCATCGCCTTTTGTTGCCGATACTTTTATCTCTGGAGAAAATTTGCCCTCTGAAGATACATCTCTGTAATTTGCCGCTTCGGCACATTCCTACACAGTGGGTCTCTAATTAAGTGACCCTGCCCAATTGCAGTCAGTTCGGCCTCTACATATCTGAGCCAGCAAATCCTGTTGTAGTGGTCCAATTTCATGCAGCTGGCATTTATGCATTGTGTAAAATTGACAGTGGACCTCCGCCAAATCGAAAGCTGCAACAGGATTGGGGCCAGTCTGATAGTATCAAGCAAGTGGGGCAATCCCAATTCGAGGTGTAAAATATAGTTTGAAATGGAATGGGGTAAAGAGGCCCAGTTTTTAAAAAAAGGTATCTTCTATGCTCTGGAGCTGATCCGAGTTTGCCAACCCCCAAACTCCCACCCCAAAGGTTGCCGCTGCCTTTGTTTTAGCTCTGTAAATATTTTTTATCATGTCCAGAGGGCTGGCTCTCAACTTCCTTGCAAAGCCCTTAATAGCCTGAAGGCTCATTTCCATGCCTTGTGCTCTGACGGCCACCAGATTTTTTCAGGATGAGTTCTTATCAAACAAGTCCCCTAAATATGAAAAGGAGTCTACCACTTCGATGTTCTTTGAGGCCAGCTGGAAATGGGTGGATTTTGTTCCTCTCCTGGCTCCCGCTATGATGACAAATGACTTTGTTTCATTTACTCTGAGGTCTAATGAAGCCACGAATGAGGCGTATGATGTTATAAGAGATTGTAAGGCCAACCCTGTCCTAGCGATTAGGACCGCGTTATCAGCATATGCCAGTATTGGAAGGGGGATGTTATCAAATATAGGCACGTCCAGAGATGAGCCTGGCAGGCCGGCCTCCCCCACGTTTGTGTAGATGGAAAAAAGAAACAGGGCGGAGACAAAACCCCGTCTGAACCCCCTCTTGATCTTAAATTAACATGTACATTCCCCATGTGCTCCATACTGACGCAGGCAGTAGCATTGGCGTATAGCTGGCGAATAAAGCGGATTATCAGGGGATCGACCCCATCCCCTCCAGCATTGGCCACAACTTCTGATGGGAGACACAATCAAAGGCCGCCGACAGGTCCATAAAAGCCATATAGATTCCCCCCCCCCCCCTTCACTTTGGTATATTTTTCTATACAGAGTGACACATTTAGGCATTGGTCCACTGTCCCCTTTCCCTTCTGGAATCCATATTGCGCCTGCATCAGTGTATTATTTTCTTCAGCCCAGTCCTCCAATCTGGTTAATTAGAGCCGGCCCATGAGCTTCGCAGAAGTATCCAGAAGGGAAATTGGAGGGTAATTCTTAGGAATGCCCCTATCCCCTTTCTTATAATTAGGGACAATTACACTATGACTGACTAACCAGAACTCCCTGCTGCCCGAGATAGCAGCTTGTTCTAGATCGTTCCAAGCCTTCTCTCTAATATCCTTCTCTCTTCTTTTCCTGGCATGGTTACAATTACTACGTAGGAGTTTTAACTCTACTGGATCCCTGTGATGGGCTTTTATGGCCTTGATAAGGGCACTCCTTGCTATGAAACATGCATGGCCGAACCATCCTTTGGTTCGATTAAGATTTGCTGGCTTGGTGAGAGTAAGCACCAGTTTTAGTTTCATTAAGAGTACTGTGAACTGGGTAACTAAAAGGGAGGGTGAAGTCCCCTCCGCCAAGCAGTGTATAATGTCTTCCCTTGCTTGAGCTATTACTTCATTGCCTAGGTTCAACTTCTCAACCTGTGTCCACTTTAACTGGTAGCCGTTTTTCCTATTTAACACTATATTATCTGCTGCCTGTTGGTGTTTTTTCCCTTAACAGGGAAAATTCAGAGAGATGAATAAAATGGCATGGTTACTATAACATGTAACAGGTTGTCTTAGTGATCCACTTTTCCGCTTATTATAGAGGAGACTAAGATAAAGTCAATTGTTGACTCCTGTCTACCCCTCCTGAATGTTTTGCCTATGTGCCCTGCTTTTGTGTTATTCATTATTCCCAGATTGCTTGAATATAGGATTTATTCAGGCTATCACCATCTTCGTTATGTGAGAAATGTATAAGGGGGTTGCCCTGGGAGTCAACTAAGCCACACACCTTAGACTCATTATGTTTACAGAGGTGAATATTAAAGTCCCCCACTCAAATGATGTGGGGTGGACCATTTTTGTTAGGTAACTTAATTTTTCCTAGCTCCCTGTTTAAATATTCTACCACTTTCTTTATATTGCTCCCGAATTCATTATTATAGAAGATGATTAGAATCCAGGCACTTTCGTTACTGGGCTGAAGATGGAAAAGCTGAAAATGTATGTTTGAGGAGCCAACCTGCCTTACTTGTAGAGAGATGGTGTTAGAGATCACGGTTAATAGACCCCCCCTTCGCCCTTCCTGACATTGAGGGCACTGCTGGAGTGTGAACAGTGCGAAAACCAGGAAAGAAAACAGGATCCTTAGCCCATGTTTCCTGGAAGCAGATGATCTCCAAGGATTGCCATAAATTAGACCATTGTTCGTTACCTGCCTTCAAGGCAATACCAGCCACACTCCAGGATGCAAGGGTAAGCCTATTTTTATCCACTACACCCTGCGGCGAAGGAGACATGGGTGTTACATACGCTCCATGTGGTGATCTAGCTGTTGTATCTATTCTACCAATGGGCAATGGTAGTCAATCACATGATTCCAGATAAGAGAGGGGAGCAAATCTAATTTGTAACCTTACCCCCTGTGGCATAATCGGGTCCCCCACAAGCCTTGTGAATAGAGGACCTGGCCTTAGCCTACCACTCTTTTCCTCTCCAGAAATTAAAGCCTGATTATAAAAATGCTCCAATGGTAAAGGAATAATTTCGGTGCTTGTAAGTGGGGGCCTATAGAGGTTGTCCAGGAGGAGATGACCCAAATGTGCGTTATTAACATTGATCACAACTCAATCCCCGGCGCTGGAGCTTGTATTATTGGAGCCTCCTGTTGAGCATTTGCATATCTGCTAGATTAAGGATGCGGCCCACAAACCCAGATGGCGGGACTAGTGGTATTACCCGGCATTGAGGGATTTGTCAAGGTTCGGGGCTTGCTATGATGTACTAAAGTTGGGTCTGCGGGTATACACAAATGTTGCACTTGGGGGGGCTCACTTAGAGACCGGGTGGGTATGTTGTGTGTTTCTAAAGCGACCAGCTGTTGTTCAATCTGTGTTAGCTTGGTCAGACCAACAGTACCATAAACCTTTTGCTTACTTCTACCCATTATTCCTCAGTAAATGGGCTTGTAAGGTTAGTGTGTTTCAAGTTTAAGTGGCTACTGATGTTACATGACTCAGTGTGGAGGCTTTAAGATGTGTACCCCAAGGTTTGGGGGTGCGAGTAAGATTAGCTTGCTTGGGCTTGGTAATCGCACCAGCCCTACGCCTCTTTGCAGGGGGATCATTATTAGGATCACATAATGACGTGATGGGAGCTGAGGATTCTAAATCCCTTCCAATTATGTTGAACAGGCCAATAGTTACCAGTGACGATTCCTGTTGCCCTAGTGGAATGTCACCCGATATTATCAATTGGGGGGGGGGGGAATAGACTTTTAGTGGGACCTGCTCTGTTCTATGTGCAGGAGACACCAAGGGAAGAAGAAGTAGTTCCATTGACAGGTGTCTCTGCGTCAGTTCAATTTCGTGGGTGAGACCACTAGCTGCTCTAAACAAAAATGCATCCAGCATTGCTACAGACCCACCACCCGTTCTTTCCGTAGGACCTTTACGCTTTCTCATAAT